>NW_011369102.1:482939-486833 GCF_000735185.1 Notothenia coriiceps | reverse complement strand
TGTTACACCAATAATGTCAGAAAGATGTGTAACATTTTAAAGTTGGAATGAGGTTTCTGAGTGAAAGTATGTAGGAACAGTTAGCAGTTGAAGTCGCATGAAGATTGTTCGAGTCTGAAGAGTTTCTCCATTGACTTCCATGTTAAAAATCTGATGAATTATGGGATGTATCTCTGGAATTATGAAAGTTATGAATGAGAAAAGTAATAGCCATCGATTCCCGACCGAGCTGAACGTTTTGATGTTCGAACAGAGTTTCTACGATGTTGAATGTGGGAGCAGAAGAAGCGCAAAATAACACGGCGGCATCAGCATTCCCACTAAATTATGATATTGAATATTGCTATTGGCCACCTTTTACTTTTTCTCCCAACACCTTCATTGAATGCCGGAGTATGATTTTTCATAACCATGTTTACTTGTATTTGAGCTTGTATTATCTGCTTTTGGCCAATTTCATTTTCATTTTGACTGAATAGAAAGATGGGTGTATGAATTTTCACACCACATGGGATTTAAGATTATGTTACCTGCGTTTCAGTGGGTGTTTTTAGGGCTGCCGTTGACGTGTTGATGTGCTTCAGGCAAATTTAGCAGCTGTTAGAAAAATATCACTCGTCACCGGCTTGGTCTCCAATATCAGGATACATGTATTCACNCCGGGGGAAATTTAAATTGCATGAAGATTGCTCAAGTCTGAAGAGTTTCTCCAGAGATACATCCCATAATTCATCAAATTTTTAACATGGAAGTCAATGGAGAAACTCTTCAGACTTGAGCAATCTTCATGCAATTTAAATTTCCCCCGGTTTCACTTGAAGCCAGGTGTGCAAAAACAGCTGGAAAAAGAATCAAGCTCACTGATGTCATTGTTTGTAGCCTTTATTTAACCAGGTGAAAGCCCCTTGAGATCAAAAGATCTCTTTTTCAAGGGTGACCTGCAGATGTCATCTTACTTTAAGGCCCATTGAGTACTCACCCTTTCTCCTGATTCAACTTGTGTTTCTCCCTTTGTGCAGTAAGCTTGCTCGTAAGTGGAACCGTTGGTTACGGCGTAAATGCAGAGTGTATGTGAAGTCCAACCTGTTCTACCGGTGGGTGATCATGCTGGTCTTCCTTAACACAATGGCCATCGCAACGGAGCACCACAAACAGTCCCAGAGGCTCACCAACTGGCAAGGTCTGAGCACACACACCTTACACAGGGATACTCAACGTGCTTTGCAAAATGACAGGGGCCAGGGGCAAGTGTTCACAGTGTATGTCAAATACTGAATGACATTGTATTTACACGGCACAAGGACCAATTCCAATCTTGCCCTTTACCCTCTCCCTACCCTCTTACACTTCCATATCCTTCTCTAGTGTCTTGTCTCGTCACTACTTAAAGGTAGGGTAGGTAAGAATGGAGAAACCAGCTCGAGTGCGCTAGAATTTTAAAACTACGCAGCCGAAAAAAATCTACCCCTCCCACTTCAGACTTCCTTACAGAGCCCCTCCTCCAACACACACGAACGCACACATGACCAATGAGGGCACGAGATAAGTTTGAGCACAGATGGAAGGCTGACAGGCAGGTAGGCCATGCAGTTATTTTAGCCGGGCCGGCTCGTACTTTTTAAAGCGCCATGGCTTCCACAGATGACATTTTTTTAATGTATTTATTGTCAAAGCATTTAATATATTCATTGCTATCGGGATGTTAAGAGCATTCCATGGAATATAACAAAAAGTGTTTCTGAAGTGTATTACCTACCCCACCTTTAACTTTTAAAAATAAAACAGGAAACATACTATACACTAACCCAAGACCATGACACAATATGAAATCTGAAGTACAGACTGAGGCATATGATTTATTAATTAGACAGCACATCATTCCCATAATTGCAGAGAGAAGAGCTTTGAGACAGAGATGCCGTAACAGAACTTCTTCTGGTTGAAGCAAGGAAATATCAAACAATAAACTTTGGAAGCTCCCAGAGACAGCATAGACCTCACAGCAGATAACAGGGAAGGGGGTGGAAACAGCAAAGACTGTGACATGTTAATGCTATGTAAATATAATACATCAATTAGTATCAATTTGTTTTCATAGTCAACACATTACTATAATTTACCACCAAATATGGGTACAATTATGATTTTTTATGCTCTAAATGTTCCACGATGTAAAGTAGTGACACAATCTGTGAATAACTCTTTCTCTTTATATCTCTCTTGACACTGCCTTTCTCTTCATACTGTGGCCAAACCATCACCAGACAATTCCAATAAAGTACTGCTGTCCATGTTTGCGCTGGAGATGTTCATGAAGATGTACGCTCTGGGTTTGCCCTCTTACTTCATGTCTCTCTTCAACCGCTTTGACTGCTTTGTGGTGTCCACTGGCATCCTGGAGCTGATCCTGGTCCACATGGGCGTCATGTCAGTGATGGGCATCTCTGTGCTGCGCTGCATACGCCTGCTCCGCCTGCTCAAAGTCTCCCGGTGAGGGAAAAGCCAGTGTGTCTTCATCAGTATATAATCAAGAGAATGTTTAGGACAAAACCTTTTTATTGACAAATGTAGTTTCAGACACAGAGCAGATGTAAATATAATCCCAATGCCTTATTGAAGTGATGCTGTGTGCCCTAGATACTGGACGTCTCTCAGTAATCTGGTGGCTTCCCTCTTGAACTCGGTCCGTTCCATCGCCTGCTTGCTGCTGCTCCTCTTCCTTTTCATCGTCATCTTCTCCCTGCTGGGTATGCAGGTGTTTGGAGGGAAGTTTAACTTTCCCAACCAAGCCAAGCCCCGCAGCACTTTTGACAGCTTCCCTCAAGCCCTCATTACTGTGTTCCAGGTACAATCAGAACCAATAATATCACAACCAATAATAAAACTGATGAGAAAAATAATTTATTAAAAAAAAGGTTGAAATATTTGGGAAATATTTCTCACTTATTTGCAGTAAAATAACTCTTGATAAATGTTTGATTGCATGTGTTTCAGATCCTGACAGGAGAGGACTGGAATGCTGTAATGTACGATGGCATTAACGCTCATGGAGGACCCACCATGCCTGGCATCTTAGTCAGCATCTACTTCATCATCCTCTTTGTCTGTGGAAATTGTATCCTTTTAGTGTGTGTGTGTGTGTGTGTGTGTGTGTGTGTGTGTGTGTGTGTGTGTGTGTGTGTGTGTTTGTGTGTGTGCTCATGTGCGCGTGTGTCTTTAGCAACAGTAAACACTTACCATGAGAACTGCAGGTCAATTGGAAAATACTGCAAAAATCTTTGACTGTCTTTCAGTCATTCTTCTAAATGTCTTCCTGGCCATTGCTGTTGATAATTTGGCGGAGGCTGAGTCTCTGACTCTGGCACAGAAAGAGAAGGCGGAGGAAAAAGAACGTAAGAAAGCACTAAGGTAAGTCTTCCTAAATATTACAAATGTATCAAAGCCCATATTTTTATGTTATATTCTTACTTGCAATTTTCCCCATATAAATGAGCTTTAGCACATTTACACATTATGTTACAACGGGATTTGTGTGGTGGCCAAATAATAACAGTAATTTTTTTTTACATTTTGTTAGCGCTTTTACAGGTGCTCAAAGTCGCTTGACAGAGATAGTGAAAAGAAAAGAACAACAAATAAATATGGTTAAAGTCAAATGAAAATCAAGTAATACATAGCATAGTGAGTTCCAGAGGGAGGGGGCAGCGACGGAGAAGGCTCTGTCCCCCCAGGTCCGGTGATTGATGCGGGTGGGGATGGATAGGAGGTTGGCTTCTGATAAGCAGCGGGAAGGGGTGTGGTGGTGCAGCAGGTCTGTGAGGTAGGGGGGGGCCTGGTTGTTGAGGGCTTACATGTCTTATATATATATATATATATATATATATATATATATAT
>NW_011369102.1:453781-482899 GCF_000735185.1 Notothenia coriiceps | reverse complement strand
TGTGAGTAATTTAAGGAAAGAAACGAGTTAGAACTGTCTGTTTAAGGCGTCTAGTGGCTTGATGGAAAAACAAGGAAGGAAGCCACGACATATAGTGAAAGGTGGTGAGGTCGGTGCAGTCTCTGATGGGTTGGGGTAGTGAGTTCCAGAGGGAGGGGGCAGCGACGGAGAAGGCTCTGTCCCCCCAGGTCCGGTGATTGGTGCGGGTGGGGATGGATAGGAGGTTGGCTTCTGATAAGCGGAGGCAGCGGGAAGGGGTGTGGTGGTGCAGCAGGTCTGTGAGGTAGTGAGGGGCCTGATTGTTGAAGGCATTGTGTGTTATTTGAAGTTGATTCTTTGATGGACAGCGAGCCAGTCGAGGTTCTGGAGGACGGGAGTGATATGGTCTGTGGAGCGGGTGTGGGTGAGGAGGCGAGAAGCAGAGTTCTGGAAATGTTTATCCATGTGTAGTTTGTTGAGGAGGTTGGATGGTATGCCGTAGAGCAGTGACCATCAACTGGTGGCCCGCCAGACATTCTCACCCGGCCCGCACGTCTGGGGTGACTGTGGCGTTTGCGGAGTGGTTAGTGTGTTCGCCCCCCACTCATGTCACTTCGAGTTACACCGGTTCGAGCCCCACGCTCGTCAAAAAACAATGTTGTGTCCTTGATCAAGACACTACGTTCCCAAAGGTGCTGTATAGGTGATATATGATATATACTATATATATATATATATATATACAGTATATATATATAAAGATGATGATTTCTACGGTGGCCCTGAAGTGCAAGACACTACAGTATTTCAGAAAACACGACAGCATTTCACAAAACGCTACAGCATTTCAGATCACACTAAAGCCTGAATGAATTTTGTATGAATTTATGTTTCATCCAATCACAGAGCTTGTTGACTTATCACGAGGTTTGTCGAAGCGGACATGCGTCGTCACAACAATAGCTGGGGATTGTGGGTAGTGTAGTCTCTTTGGCGCTCCACATTTCAGAGAAAACAAGTTGTTTCTCAGAATTTAAGGGGAAAAACACAAAAGCATTGCACACAATTTAAACCTATACATGTCGTTTAATTAACAAAGGTAATCTGGTGTTTTTGAGTTGATGAGTAGTGGAGATACTGTCAAATCAATCGACAGTAATGGGAATACTTACTTCCGGGTGTACAATTCTCCGTTATCCAATGGGAATGGACGCTCACATTGCCTTTAAGAGCTGCCGACATAAACGGATGCCGTGCTTCCATGAGCGTCAAATCCCACCGCCGATGGGAATACATTGCAATCAGTTGAAAACTCTTTGCGTCCGTTTATGAAGCTGAAGGAGCCTCGGCGCGTCACAACTGGACGCCACGGGACCCTGACCAAGCGTCGGTCCTGGACTTTTAGGGAGTGAGAGTGTGTTGGTTATAGAGGATGATGAATCCATTTGTGATTCTATTTATTTCAGAATAAAAAATTGAAATTTTAATCAGAAAGTGGTACTCTCTGTGGGCTGATTTAGATTACTATGAGTAACGTTGCGAGGCTTCGCATATAGAGAGAACAAGATGACAAAAATATTTCCTCTACTGTGGATGATTATTTTTCAAATAGATAAGCAATCGGTCCAATCCAAATGATCCACCAGAGTCCATAAATCTTTATCAAAATCAGCCCACTGCAAGTACTAATACGTCCACTTTCTGGTTAAACTGACATTTTTATCCTGAAAAAAAAGCGACCGCACAAAACCACTTCAAAATGATCCAAATAAGCCAAGCCATTTTTTTAAAATTGTCGACACAGGCTATAATTGTAATCAATGCTAATAAACACAACTTATGCTAATTGTACAAATTGCGCAACATAATTATACTAGACTGCTATACAGACATGCAGGCCTCGTCTACGGTGAGATTTAAGAAAAATATTGTGGTTTAAGGTTAAACGTTCGTTACATTACTACATATGTTTCTTATGTATGGATTATGCAAGTTGAAATTAGTCAGTTTCACACAGAAAAATGAGGTTCACACCTGGCACAAGTTGAGTAAAGGCAGGGGCGGACTGGCCATCGGGACGTTCGGGACGAATCCCGATGGGCCGGTACTGAAGTGGGCCCGTTGACGATTTACTAGCGGTAATAACTTGTGCCGAGGTGGGCCGGCGGTACCGAAGTGGGCCGGTCGAGAGTCCCGGGCTGATTTGTAGTCCCAGTCCGCCCCTGGGTAAAGGTCTTTGTTATTACCCATAAACTCCTATACTTTACCTTCAAGGTCTTTCTCAAACTTTATTTCACCCCTCTTTTATCACCATCATATTTAGTAGCAAAAAATGACACAGGATGTTGAGCTTCAGAGTATGACACACACTGACCAAGCTGCTGTATTTTATGAATTGGGAGTGAGAAAGTCCTAACCTCTTTAAGAGCAGAGCTGCTATTGGTCAGGTTCTGTTTTCTCAAAATAAGTATACTCATATAAAGACAGCGCAAGCATGTTCCATTATATCTTTCTCAAGCTTTTCACCACTTGACATGATCTTTACTAGCAAATGGAGAGTGCTTATTGGTGGTAGAAGACCTAATGTTTGACTTCAAAATGAACTCAGGTGTAAAACAGAAGATAAGTTTTTCCTTTTTGAGAAAAATGTCTAAGGAAGACATCTCCACTGCAGTCCTTCTGCTCTGTCGTTCCAAAGGAAACAGCATGAATACAGTGAGAACAGTGAACTGTTTTATATTCAGTAATGGTCAGTTACTGGGAATATAGTTAAGACATCATCATGCGGCATGTTCATGTGTTATATGTCTATATAGTTGTCGTGGTGATTCCAACATCAGCCAATACATCTGTATGGCATCGTATCGCTCAGGCTTTATCCAGTACTCAAGCAGTAATATCAGTTGTAACATGGATAGTAAAAATGTTGAAAATGGAAATTATAAATATCCACCCCTCCTGCCACACGGAGCTAAGTAATCAATAAAACCAGCTCACCTAAGGCAAACCCTTTCTCTCTGAGCCAAGAAGCTAGCCTCATGTGAACTCTCAATCCAATTGTTTTTCTGAGTAAATGAGCAGTGAGTTTTTCCTTTCCTTTGAATTTTTTTTTTTATAGCAGCCTAAGTAGTTTATATCCTTATTTGCTGAACTGTTTAAATTGCATTGGTTACGCTATTTCTACATTATGTTTAATTATGTTTAAAGATAACTGCCTTTGCTGTAATAATATTTGAATTCTAAATACGTGTAAACTAACTGAGATTTGTCATGCCTTTTTCAACCAGATCAACCAGAAAACAATAACAACAATCAACAATAAACAAACCATAATTCAGATTCTCCTGTTATCTTTCTGCACTTCTGAACAATGCCATTGGCTGAAGTGACTCTGAGGTAAGTTTCATGCTGTGACAAGTATAACCTGAAGTAAGAAGGGAGGGGCCAACCTTTCAAGCAGTGCAGTTAAGACAGTGAGAAAACACATTGATATATTATTTATGATCAACGAAGTTATGAGTGACTTTCTCACCACAGCATGCCAAGATGTGCAGGTGTTCAAACCTCCAAAATGGCCTTGGAGGAATACAAATATGTTGTACTCGATTATGTGTTCAAACAAGTTCTCCAAAAACAATAAAAACATAATTAAAACGTTCTCATGTGAAATGCATTTGTATGTGATTGTAATAGAAAAAAGTAGAAAAAAGGTTTCCCCTCAGGTTAACATCAGCTGTGTTGACATTCAGCTGTTGTAGTGAAAAGGAACATCTAAGTTCGGATAGTCAGGCAAAGTGTAATGCTTTTGGTTTGAAGTTAGTGTATCAATGAGAACAAAATGTAACAGTGCAATAGTGCATACAGAAATGAAGTATATGAGTTAAAGCTAACTGGTGAGATGAAGAGTGGCGTGGTGTGTGGCGCAGTGCGTTGTGCGTATGTGTTGTGTGTAGGTGTTGGGTACAGGGGGTCAGAGGTTCAAACCCCACTGCAGTCAGCATATCGTTTTGTCCCTGAGACACTTCACCCCAATTTGCTCCTGTGGGGATTGCCCTCAGTATTGAGTATGAAAGTCACTTTGGATAAAAGCGTCTAACAAGTGACATGTAATGTAATGAAGACATCAGTGAATTAAATGCAATTTTAAATCAACTACATATTAATCCCATATTTCCAACGTCAACATGTTCCTCCAGGGATAAACTCTGCCTGAGCCCTTTTATTGTTATAACTTGATCTTGTTGTCCCGCCTCCTTCTGCAGTGGGTTAATGGCACCATCTGAAGAATAAGCACCACCACAGTTTATCTGGATAACCCAAGTCCTGATTTCACATCATGTTTATGGATGAGGATTCAACTCACATTAATGAGCTCTAAATATGAATGGAATCTTTGCACACAAACTTAAGTAGGCGTGCCCCATAATATCTTTATCAACAGTGGCGGCGCCAGGGTATGGCTGGGGTAGGCTACAGCCATACCAAGAAATGGCTGAGCCCCACCATGAAAAAATATGTTAAAGTAGCCTAAGCAAAATAAAGGCCGCTAACTCGCGCGGAGTAAATTGCACAGACAGCAGTTAGTAAGATTGATTTCAGTAGCCACTTGTCTGGAAATACCAAAGACTAGAAACAGTTTTGAAAACTTTTGTCACGTAGTGATCGTCTTCTCCATAGAACATCTTTGATAACGTCTTCTGGCCAATCAGAATCACGATAACGGCGTGGTGTTGTTGCAGGAAGTCCCGACGGAGAATACTTTTGCTGTAGTACATCTCTATACATCGATACAACATTACGTGTTCATAGAAATCAACACGTAATGAAATAAGACCCCACGGTTTGATGATTGATAGGTGTGTGGGCTGTCTTTCATTTTGACACACAGAACATCGTGGGCTATCCACAATGTAAAGTAATTCATACAGCCTCTTTCCTCTTCTGTGAGGAGCAGCAGGTTCAGCTTTCAGAACAAAGTAACAAAAAACTAAAATGGCATTCATTATTTTAAATATGTCGTGTAGTAATAGATTTATTTATGTTTCTTCTCAAGAGAGTACCAGAATCGGTATTTTATGTTAGTATTTCAAAAAAATCTCCTGGGGGAGAATCCCCCCAGACCCCCCTGCAGGGGTTGGGTTTTCAGCATGTCAACTCTTTCACCTGTGGGGAAATTGCAAGATTGGCTCCAGGTCTGGAGAATCACAGAACCCCTCAGCGGTCGTCAAGGGCTGTTGACGGCCGGCAGGGTTCGCTGACGGCTGGCACCGCCCTTACATTTTTATGTTTTTAAACAGCATCATTAAAGTTGCACTGACAGGCGACAGAGGTCCACCGTTTCCCCGCAGCGAGGCTCCCCCCACGTTGTCAGTTCACTAGCAAGCATAGTAGGGGGATCACCAAAGTCTTTCGGATTCCCCCCCTTGGTCAAATAAATATCTGTACAAAATAACATGGCAATCAATCCAACTGTTGTTGAGATATTTCGATCTAGCCGAAGGAGGTGAACAGAAGAAAAAACAATGCCATCCCTGGGCCAGGTTCTAGTCTTGGTCAAATAAAATCCACCTTGGTAGGTACATCGCTTCAACCAACCTGAAGCTCACCACAAACTTAAAATCACAAACTCAGGGCGAGTTTGGCCCTGAAGTTATATCTCAGCAGTTCTCCAAACTTTTTGAAGCTCAGAAAAACAAGCCTCACATATCCATCACAGCTCTCCAAACAGTTCATACAACATGTCCCCAGTGTTTTTGTAGCCATGTTGCAGACCTCTGACCCCCACCAGGCAAGAGAGGGGCATTTTGACACGTCTGTCTTTTTTTTGACACGTCTGTCTTTTTTTAATCTGTATAGAACATGTAGGCGCTAACTCCAGGGCAGCAGTCTGACATGGAGGCTGTGTGTTTGATTTGCCTTCAACAGGGGGCTGTTTTAATGAGCACACATGGGTGGACAATGACTTTATTTTCATTTCGGCTACCCATTTCTACATGATCATTTTGACTGCTGTCGGTTTGACTGGTCAGAAACAGAGAAGAGAACATGGTGTACGATTTGGCCGATGTTTGAAATCCACAGCCCTGAGTAAAAGAGATGTGCTGTGTCAAGTTTTTCTGGTAGCTTTTTTTAAGCTTGAGAGTTGATCTTTCATGTTGCCTGGTTTTAATGCTGCCTTCAAGTCATAATGGTAAGCTCCTAGTTGAGACTTCTGAAGTGGTAAATATGACGTGTCACGCTTTCAAGTGCATTTAGTTGCAGGGACTCTTATCAAAAGCAAGAGGGTGACATCCAAGCACCAATGTGTGACAAGTGATGAGTTAAGGGAAATATACATATAGCTATAGACACTGTGTAGCTAGAAATACTTAAGAGAAGGAATCATATTATTAGGACAACACTATAAACGCATCTTTGCTTTTGATTGTTTTTCACTATTTCTATGTCTCTTTTTGATGATGGCATATTTCTGTATCAGGAAATACACAAAGACAAGTAGGAAAATTAAGAGTGAGAGTATGGCCAGACATAATACAATGTGAAAAAATAAGTATTGGCAAATTCCAGCCAGTAATGGGCTGTATGTTACATTCTTTAATGGTATTACCCAATAAAAAGGCACCAGCACATGTATGTTTTCCATTACTTCTATTCATAAACATTAGACATTGTATTTGTGGTGATCTAAAGAGCATGGACAAATTACCTTATTTATGCATTTAATGCTGTGAGTTCCATCTAATTTCATAACTGAAAATGTCCTCTACCAAACACTGAAGAAAACCATATAAGGTCTGAATGAAATTATATTTGCAAATAACTGGTCTGGTTGGTTTAACCTTGTTTGAGTGATGTGGCTGCTGCTTTAGCATCTAAGGGACAGAATAATGAATCTTCAAAAACCTTCCTGCAGTGGCCTCATGCTTCTGTTTCTGTTAATGAATACCCATCATCCATTCTTCTCAGTACAGACAGTTAGTTAGGGAAGATGAGGTTCTTTCTGGCTAATGATTAAGAGGAAGGAACGGAGAAAGAAGGAGAAAGTGGAGGAACACATAGTGAAAGAGAATGTGTAATGTGAAAACTCAATGATCTAAAGAGAGACTGGACTAGGCTCTGTGAAGAGGAGAAACCTTTCTAAGTGTTTTTGAACAAGTCTCGGTGAGTCAGACATCTCTCTTTGATACTTTTTCCAAAAAAAAAAAAAATCATCAGAAATGAAAAGTCCTTACCTTCCCTGCAGGGCTTTTCTGGATATTAAAAGCTGGACCTTTGCTGCAGTCGGTTGAGCACAAACTTTTCAGTCACCTTGGGGAGCCACACTGCGAAATGACACTCGACACCAGAGAGAGGGGATATATCGCAGGGGCCTGTAACTGAAAAAGAAACACCAACATGTATGTTACATTGATATACAAATAAATATCTCTTAAATTAGCTTAAATATAGTTCGAGCAAGATCCCAGCCCTTCACAAGATACCCCCGCCTCTAATACCTCATTCACACCAACGCAACTCCAAACTTCAAGCTCCGTGCTAGAGCTTTTCAGGTTCAGAACCGGTTCTTCGGTTTAGCTCCGGCTCTTTTCACACCGCCCAAAGTCCGACTGATGCTGCGTCATTGCGTCATCGTTTGCGTCATGACGTAACCGTTTACGTCATGACGTAACCGTTTGCGTGCCACCCGATGCTAATGCTAAGCTAGCTATGAAGGAACTGCATGTAGCCATTAGCACGCAACAGACATTACACCCGGAGTCTGTCTTCATCATTGCTGGAGATTTCAATCACTCCAACCTAAAGACTGTTCTCCCCAAATTCCACCAACATGTCTCATGTCCCACAAGAGGAGATAAGACCCTGGATCATGTATATACCAATATCAAAGATGCATATAAGGCCCTCCCTCTCCCCCATGTGGGTCAGTCAGACCATATCTCACTGTTCCTTCTACCCAAATACCACCCCCTTATCAGACGAGTCAAGCCCTCGGTCAAGACAGTGAAAGTCTGGCCTGAGGGAGCAGAGTCCTATTAACAGCATCAGCTTCACATCACCAACTGGAACAACTTCGCTGTAACTGCCACTATGGATTCCCAAATAGACATTGACGCATACACCTCTTCTGTTTTGGATTGCATCAACACCTACATCAGTGATGCCACCACCACCAAACAGATCAAAATATTCCCTAATCAGAAGCCATGGATGGATGGGCAGGTCCGCCAACTGCTGAAGGCACGTGACACCGCCTTCAGGTCAGGAGACGCGCAGGACTACGTCTAGCCAGGGCTGAGCTGAAACGGGGCATCAAAAGTGCGAAGCACTGCCACAAGCTAAAGATTGAGGAGCACTTTAACACCTCTGACCCCCGACGCATGTGGCAGGGGTTACAGACCATCACAGATTTCAAACCCACCCGGGCCTCCCCCCCGTCCACTGACCCCTCTCTTCCAGATGAGCTTAATTATTTTTATGCTCGTTTTGACAGGGTCAATCATGAGGTAGCCACTAGGGCCACTCTCCCTGCAGACCATCTGCCCCTCACACTCTCCACCACAGATGTGCATGCTGAACTGAGCAGGACAAACACACATAAGGCCGATGGCCCCGATGGCATCCCCGGACGTGTACTCAGCTCTTGTGCTGAGCAGCTGACCAGGGTCCTGACTGACATCTTTAACCTGTCCTTAGGCCCAAAGAAAAAACGTCCCCACATGCATCAAAATACTACTCCATTGTGCCTGTTACCCAAGCACGCCTCTCCAACAAAGCCTTAACGACTACAGACGAGCCGTGGCACTTACATCGACCATCATGAAGTGTTCGAGAGGCCTGGTCCTGGCCTGGGCTTAAATCATGCCTCCCACCCACCACTTGACCCCTACCAGTTTGCCTATCGTCTGAACAGGAGTTACGGATGACGCCATCTCCACAGCACTACACCCTGCCCTCTACCATCTGGATCAGAGCAACACATACGTACGATCCTGTTCATTGGACGACTTTAGATCGGCATTTAAGCACCATTCGTTCCTTTCCACAACTGATTAACTAAGCTCAGTGACCTTGGCATCGACCCCTCCCTCCTGCAACTGGATACTGGACTTTCTCACAAAACAGACCCCAGCATGTTAGAATAGGCAAGCTCACATCCTCTAATCTCATCCTTTTAGCACTGGTCTCCCACAGGGCTGTGTGTTAAGTCCCCTCGCTATAATTCCCTCTTCACACATGACTGCAAACCTGTACATGGCTCAAACACCATCGTTAGTTTGAGCAGATGCACACTACAGTGTCGGGCTTGTCAGCAACAATGACGAGAGACGGCATACAGGAAGAGATTGACATCTGGCAGAGTGGTGCCGCTACAACAACCTTGCTCTCAACGCCAAAGAAGAACGTAAGAGGTCATTGTGGACTTCAGAAAGGAACAAAGACGCGCACGCACTCCCCAGTCCATCTTAGTGGAGAAGAGGTTGAGCCGGGTCACCAGCTTCAAGTTCCTGGGAGTCCATAATCTCGGAGGACCTCTCCTTGACCACTAACACCTCACGCCTAGTCAAGAAGGCCTTCACAAGTGCATCTTCTTCCTGGAGGAAACTGGCATACTCCGCCCTATCCTCCCAGGTGCTAATGAACTTCTACCATTGCCACCATCGAGAGCATACTCTCTCCATCTGCATATCAGTTGGTACGGTTACTGCACGGTCAGGACAAGAAACTCACTGCAGATGGGTGGTGAAGATCGCACAATGCATCATCAGATGCCACTCTCCTCCATAGCTCAGTCTATGAAAAGTGGTGGCCTGCGAAAGGGCAACGAAACATCATCAGAGACTCTTCCCCCCACAAACCATACACTGTTTATCCCCCTACGTGGCACCCCGCTCTGGGAACACGCTACCGCAGCGCTTCCCGGGTAGAAACAACAGGACTACGCACAGCTCTTACCTTCAGCAGTCAGAGTGCTGACAATGAACCCCACGCTGTCCCATACTGCCTAGTTGTTGACGTGTGCTGTGCTGAAAGCGCAAATCTGTATTCACTGTATTTATTCTTTCATCTGGTGTAATTTATTCTTATTTATACTATTTCCCGTCTTATTTACCTTTATTTCGTATCATTTTATTTTGTACATAACTCTGATAATTGTGTATAATGACTGACTGTTTTGCACTCTGTTAGACCCTCCTTAATTTCTTTACACTGTGCTTGCATTTTTGTAATGACATAAAGAATCTAATCTAAATCTAAAACCCCGTGCTGTTTCAAGCTCCATCGAACCGTTCCTGAAACACCCGTTGGTGTAAATGAGGTATAATGTAAAGCTCACGAATAGATTGGAGTCTGGCCATCAGTTCAAACGGAGGCGTGGATTTGAAGGCCAGAACTTATCGTGGGCCAGCATCTCGTCCGGGAGTCCAAGGGTTAAAAGGAAACTCGTTTTAAATATGATGTTTTTTACCTCAGCATTCGGTGTAAGGGTCAAGCTGCTTAGATTAGGGTGAATGTTTGCAGCTCGGTTGTGGTCTAAGGGCGGGGGGGGGGGGTGTGTTGGAGTTAAGGCAGGGGGTCCTTCGGAGAGCGAATGGGTGAGCCAGTCTCCAGGAACAAGTGATTACCTACCTCCGGGCCCTGCTGTAAAATGTCAATCGTCTGAGAAATGGGTCTGTGTTTGGTGACCTGTAAACTCTGACATCATATGCTGTTCTGGTAGTCGGGCAATGTTTAGTTTTTTTCTAAAATGAGGGATATTGGACCTTTCTCCATTTCTTTTTTTAAATTGTTCCCACTGCACACCCTCCAATCTCCGGTGTCAGAAGAAAACAAGTTGTTACTCGTGTCTCTGTCACACTGCAGCTTCACCTTTACACATTTATTTTACAGCTTAGATGTTTTGTTTATAATGATCTAAATGCTATCTTAAGAGCTTCAAAATAAATGCAGCGTAAGGCATAATCATCAAGCAAAAGACACCTTCCTTTCTGAAGCAATAGCATTGTAACAAATTGCTTCAGTAATTAACATAACCTTTAAATGAAAGAGTAAGATGTATAAATATCTGATGTTAGAGTAAAGTTGTTGCCTTTATCTTGTAGAGTAAACCCTGTGCCCAGACTAAAAAACACAAGATTTTGATAGGATTAAACAGAATATTTGTTTAAAGAGGTATTTAAACATATAGTAATCTCTCTGCCGTTCACAGGCAACTCATCTGCGATTTAATCAGCTCTTATTTGTATCAGACATACTCTGTTTTTGCGAAGTCTCGCCAACATTACTGTGTGTAACGCCATTAAAGAAATTGGGCCTGTCAGATATCCTTGTCAGCCGAGTTTTATAAACGTCAGAGATAGTTTATAATTGTCAAATAAGAAATGAGTCCAATTTCTCTTCACATTAACAGGTTACACATTTATTTAAAAAAAAGATGTGACTGTTTCAAATGTTTAACATATACATAGAATCAATACTACCACCTTAAAATGGGTCATGGGTGGGTATCTATTAGACATGTTAGAAAGTAAAGGTTGTTTACAGAAAACCTATCAAGGGCAGGTCAAAGTAAGACTGAGAGAGAGAAATGTATCAGGAGATATGTCTACTGAGACATTTTATACTGCCCTTTGCTTTTTTTGTATTCAATTTCAAAATGCACAAGCTTCCCTAACCAGTGCAACATCTGAAAACATGTAGTCCATTAATTTCGACTCAGTCATTAGGACTTAATTTAATTATCTTCAAGGTCAGGTCTGAGATGGGATTAAGTCCCTGCCAAAACAAAACTCTCCCTTCCTAGTTTCTGTTCTTTCTGCAACGCCATGCCAACTTCCACTTGGACATTCTGGAAACCTGACAAGAAACGTCTCCGAAGTTATTTCGATGTCAAATGTCCAAAGTAAGAACTTAAGATCATTTAAATAAATGTATTCATTTAGATTCACTAAAATGTGAATCACAGACAAGAATAAATTAAAGTCAAGTCAAGTCAAAAATTAATTTAAGTCGCAACACCAAATGTGGTTGGTTGCGTACAGGTCCCATTGTCCACTTCCTAACCTTTACCTCCTAGGCCTTTGTTCCACCAACAACCTTCTTCAAAATCAAAGTACTACAACTAAAAAGTTCTGTGGTCGCAACGCTATCACGCTGACAACATCTGTCCATAGTTCAATACAGCTTCTGTGGTAGCTGCCTGTTCAGTAGGCAAGGCCGGACTGGCCATCGGGAGGACCGGGAGGTTTCCCGATGGCCTGGCCTGTTAAGTGGCCTGCTGGCCTGAGGATTTTTTTTTATGTATGTATTGTGAACGCAACGGTGCGCAAATGTGGGTCTGCCTCACAGAGGGTGACTGGCTGTCTACATGATGTGGCCTGCCGACATGGCCACTTTCATACAGATCATACCCTAATGCCCTCGATTGGTCTCTGTGTGTCATTCAAGCTCGGGTGTGTGTATGTGTGGCGCGAGCGAGCGAGAGAGAAAGTGTGCACGCCGGTTACGTGTATTATTGTTGTTAGCATCTGGTGCTAGCTAGCTGCGCTAACGGATATAATGAGCTGTCAACAAGGTGGAGGAGAGTCCTCTCCTGTCAGACTGAGAGACTGATAACTACAGCTCAGGTGAGGTAAAGGACTCTGAGTGTTTAGTTAACTTAGTCTAAATTATTTACCTCTGTCTCCCGGGTCGTGCAATTGGGTCCTACATCCTGAGTGTCTGAGTTCATAACATAAAATATGCATGAATAATACAAAAAAAAATGTAACTAGGTGAAAAAAGGTAAGAAACTTTAAAAACTTGTTGAGAGCTAAAACTAGTCTTTGCTGCTGCCTCAAAGAGGAGCAGGGGGGAGACGGGTGAGGCTGGTTCAGGAGCCCAGACACACTCACAACTATAAATGAACCATAAACAAGTTTCAATGTTTTTTTCATATTGGATATGTTTTTGGTTATGGCCATGTTCTTATGATTTTATGATTATTTAAATGTATACAGTTCTGTTTCATATGGGTGTAGTCTCTTTATTTCCCCCTCAAAGTGCACCAGATTGATGCATTTAAGTCCAACATTTAAAAAAAAAGAAGATCTTGCCGGGGGAGGAGCACGCCCCCGGACCCCCCTAGAGGATTTGAGGTCCACCCCCACTTAAAATATGTTCACATGGATAGGTTCCTAAATAGAATTGCAATTTTTTTTTAAATAGTAACCCATGTCCACATGTTTATTCTGGGGTAGTAGATTTAAAATGTAGGGCTATCACTACGGGCAGCAACGCTGTAAATATTGACAAATAAATCCAGCAAAATGGCACAAAACAAAACTGGTAATGGCTTGGCTGGGTGTATAATTCCCGGCCTGACTTATTGTCCCAGTCCGGCTCTGACATTAGGTGTCTCCTAAGGACAAAAACACATGCACAGACTGACACGGTGAAAACAACACCAGTGTTGCGGCTGGTGGCTATTGAAAAAAAACATTAAAAAGTGAATGATTTCTTTCCTGACCCCTTCCCGAGGCTTTCAAAGGCAGATAAAGACCCCCTGACATTAAAATGATGTCCCTTCATTATTTTCTAATCAGGCCAGGTAATTAGAATAATATCCAACTGTGATTTTCAAGTGGAATTATAGAACAAGTGACGCAAACACTTTTGATTGACCATCTCACAGGCGCTGCTTGATTTTCAATCCCCTGGGGAACATTAATGTTAATACCCTGCTCTGTGAGTAATCTGGTGATTGAACTGCACCCAGAAGTTAACTGTTAAAGCGCAGGGCTAGAATAATTCTCTGAACTAACTACAGGGTCATTTCGTGAAATACAACCCTTTTAAGCAGCAGCATGACAGTTATAGTCCTGCCATGCTGCTGCCACCTCTCACAGTTGCACTTCTCCTGCCTCAGCTTCCACCCAGCATCCCCTCTCCTTCAGAAAGCCTAACCACCCTTTCAAACCACTAGGATATCTGCTTGCCTTTCTCTATTAATCTCACCATCCCCAGCCTTCGGCTTTGGCCTGAGCGACACATACACATGATGTGTTTTGGCCCTTTGACACCAAACACAAAGGGGCCGCAACCCTTCCTCAGGCAGCAGCTTTACTCCGTCAGAGCTCAAGTCTGTCCTATCGGAGGTAAGTAAGCCGGAGCCTATCATGAATTTAAACTAATTCTCTTTCTTCGCCTTTAGCCTCTGCTTTACAGTAGGAGCTTTTGCAAAATCCAGTCCAAATACATTTGTTTGTATGGAAGAAAAAAAAATGCTGTAGCCTTTTATGAAATTGTATTTTGCTGTAATGGCAGAGCTTGCCTCAGGCCAGCCTTTTAAAAGGGTGGTGGTGTTGAGCCCAATGCATTATTTCCTGTGGTATCTTACAGTTAACCTGGAACACCTCCAGTTAACAGCTGATGGCTGGCTCCAGCTGGAAAACCTTTTAAAACCCACTCCCTCGCTCTCGTTTTACAGTAGCAGTGTTCCTTTTTTCTTTTATTAAACCATCTATATATCTTCAATTTTGTAACTTTCACATCGTTTCTGACTACTAACACTGTATCCCTCGAGCCATGGTGGCAACACTTCCTTTTACTTCCTCATCCTCACATCTCCCCGAGCATCATTTGGATAGCGAGCAGATGTGGATGTGACAGCTGTTTAAATATAGCCCTAAACCTAAAGTTTTGACAATGAAGGCGCTCCAAGCTGTCACTTACAATTTTTAATGTAAGTAGGATCTAAAAATGTATCAGTGTATTTCAAGCTTTTTAAACCACACAAGGATAAAACCTAAAAGAAAATGGAATTGTTTTGCTTTCTGTATCATCGTCATTTTGACAATGTAATAATTCAAAAGCAGCACTGTGATGGAAAAAAGAAGAACATTGAGTATCGTTTGTAGTGATGGATTTGCTAAAGTGTATCAAATATGTAATCTTGGTTTCTTTACATTTTACTCTTTAATAATGTAAGTGAATAAGCCAGAGGAATACAGCAAAACTGAATTGATTGATTTGGGGGCCCTAATATATTACCTGGATGCTTAGTCCTTGATGCTGGGACGGGGTTCGAATCCAGCGACCCATTTTTGGATACTGAAGCCTCTTCTGTTAACCTAAAGGCAAAAAGAAACAAAATGTATACATATATGATTAATTGTGGTTCACTTTTACAAGCTGCCAAAATCAACAAGTCATCTCAATCAAACTGAACAGTAAATGCTTTTATTT
The DNA here is from genome assembly GCF_000735185.1 of Notothenia coriiceps. Classification (NCBI taxonomy): domain Eukaryota; kingdom Metazoa; phylum Chordata; class Actinopteri; order Perciformes; family Nototheniidae; genus Notothenia; species Notothenia coriiceps. The sequence goes on along the minus strand of NW_011369102.1, from coordinate 467,695 downwards.
AAGCGCTATAAAACATATTTTGCTACTTTGAACACATTCATCTTTCTCAGAGGCACTGAGTCAATAACTGACACTGAACTTATTTCACCGTCAGCAGCTAAAACACTTTTTAACTGGGCAGTTCAGCGGTTATATATTTATTCACATGAATACACAATACTTTGTAAGACATACACTTCTACATAAGTATTGTTATTCACTGTACAATGTGCACATTTATTAATTAACTTATTTTGATTTTATAAATATTTGTATTTTCTATATTTTTTTTATTGCATGTATTTAACTATGTTTTATCTTTTTTTCCACATTATGTTTATATAAAAAATGTTGTTGTTTTTATTCTAAATGGAGCAACTCATATGATAAATACAATTTTCAGATTTTGATTATCTCCCTCATCACGAATCCCCAAACTCCCACCGAGCTCGTCCCCAGGGTCAGAAGGCCTGAGCTATTCCCATGTTAAATATTAAGGTTAACCAGATGATTACCCTGACGGTAGAAAAGAAAAACAAAACATATTTTTGTGATGCACACTCTAATTATGTTTTCTTTTTCTCCCTTTTCTTTTTTGATTATTTTACAGATTTCAAAGGCATACAAAAACATTCTAGCTAAATAATTAAGAAGGTGTGGGGATCATTTCCCCATTAGTTTGTCATGCTTCCAATTCCTGACTATTACCTCATTCACACCAACGCAACTCCGGTTCAAGCTCCGTGCTAGAGCTTTTCAGGTTCAGAACCGGTCCTTCGGTTTAGCTCCGGCTCTTTTCACACTGCCCAGAGTCCGACTGGTGCTGCGTCATTGCGTCATCGTTTGCGTCAAGATGAAAAGAGAGAGGGTTGTGTTTTCTGACACTTGGTGAGTTCCCTGGAACACCGGGGACACATATTCATGTATAAAAGACGTACAAAAGTGCATTTGCATGATAGGTCACCTTTAAGTTTCTTCATCGTTGTGTACAAACAGGATAAAACGCCGGCTTTTTGTTGTTGTTCAGGAGTTGATCCCGCCCCTGCCCCCGCCCCCGCCTCGACGTAAGCGTGATGGTGCTTTTGCTCTGGCCGGACAATTTTTTGGTGCTCGAAATGAACCGGATTCCGGAGCTAAGAGGCTGCTCCGCTGCGGTGTGAAGAGGAAACCGGCCCTGAAACACTGTTGGTGTAAATGAGGTATATAAGAGCTTGGAGGTTGTAAATATTGCACAAACGTTGTTATACCTAGCTTAAACTACAACAATGTTGTCACATGTGCCTCTGTACAATGATACAAAACAAAGAGAAGCCGCAGATAATTACAGATGGAGTTCTCACAAATGTTTCATCAATCAATAAATTTCACAGATTCACACAAAACCTTCATACAAACAGCAATAGAGTTGTGCAGGAATGAGTGTTAAAACCCATAAATTAGTTAGCATTTTAGCTTTTTCTTGTTCTCTTGTCTTAAAACAAATGTTTCTTTTAGAAAATATGTTTACCCTGTAATAACGTTTGTGGTTAATAAGACATTTTTCAATAAATACCACACTGGTGAACGTCTAAAGCTTTAACATGTTTTAGGAAAAGGTGGTTTATATCAGATGAGTAATTACACCTCTATACGTCATCACACCGAATACGAGTCCTCATTAGTCTTGGTGGTGATGCGCAGCTATAAGACCGTGTAGTTCCTTTACAGCGTTACGTTAGAAGAAGAAGATACACTTTATTAATCCCTTACAGGGACATTTCTTTCCCCACTCTGTTGTGTTTACGACATTACACAAACACAGAGGACATACATGCACACACACAACCACGTGCTAGGAGATAGGAGAGGTGGCAGACCAGAGAGGCTGCCAGGTACCCAGCGCCAAGGGAGCAGTTTCGGGGTTAGGTGCCTTGCTCAAGGGCACCTCGGCAGTGGCCTTGGAGGTGAACCTCTCCAGCTACCAGCTCACTCCATCTTTTTTTGGTCCGATCGGGACGTGAACCGGCGCCCCTTCGGTTCCAAGACCAAGTCCCTACAGACTGAGCCACTGCCGCCTTAACAATGATTCAATTGGTGTTTTATACTGCTGAACAAAATGTGTCAGTATAAAAATGTTTGTGTTCGCTATGGAGTCAAGTGTGCTCTTAAAAGGAACAATTCCAGGTCGGCCAACAAAAAATACAACATCACCACACCACTAGTGAAACATGCAACCTGTGTGGAGGGGGTTCAGTAGCTTTAAAGAGGGTCATGAAAGGAGCGTCCACATCGCGGCCCTGGGAGTATTGACGAGATCGACAAGATCGACAAGATCAACTAGATCGACTAGATACTGCTAATCCTATCACCACTACAAGCACCAGTTACAAGCTACAAAACAGCCACAAGCTACGCTACAAGCCACAAGCTACGCTAGCCGCAAGCTAGTCTGCACAAGCTACGCTACAAGCTACGCTGAAAGCTGTAAGTAAGCCACAGAACACCAAGAGAAAACATCATGCCTGGAGATAGACAAAGGTCGATGTCGTAAACGAGGGACCCCCTCAAAACCGGCATTGACAGTCATATCTGTGAACATTGAAGGGTTCTCCTCTGCAAAACAAACCATCTTAGCCGACCTATGCAGCAAGCAACACTGTGACGTCCTCTGCTTGCAAGAGACGCACAGAGGGAGTGAAAACAATCGCCCCACCNTGGTACATTTGTTGTTGATAAGTTAATGTTCAAAATATAGGATGACAATTTAGCAGTTTGATCACAGTATGAACTGCAAATCTGTTCAGTAAGGTGTCTTTGTCTCCTATACAGTGATGGGGTCATATCCAGCCCTGGCGTTCCTCCTGCTGTTTTCAGCGACCCTGCCTCCCAGTTGTGATGGTGGAAAAGTGCTGGTTTATCCGGTAGATGGGAGCCACTGGCTAAACATGAAAATCCTGTTGGAGGCGCTTCATTCAAAGGGCCATCAAATCACGGTTATTCGTTCCTCCACCAGCTGGTACGTTTCAGAATCCTCCCAACATTACACCTCCATCACTGTCATCCAGGAACAATCCCAAAACTTAGAGAGCCAAGACTTCATGACCTCTTTCCTGAAGAGGTCGATAGAGATCCGTCGGAATAAAGGCTCACTATGGGCGCTCCTCGAGTTTTATAGGAATATTTTCAACATGATGGGGGAGAACCAGAAAGTTGTGGCACAACTGGTTGTCAGCATCTTCGAGAATAAGACACTTACTAAGGAGCTACAGGAAACTGGATATGATATGTTTCTGACTGACCCTGCATTTCCAGGTGGAGTGCTGTTAGCACACTATCTCAAGCTTCCCTTGGTTTTCAATGTGCGTTGGCTTTTCAATGGCGAGGGACACTTTGCCATTGCTCCATCACCTCTTTCCTATGTCCCTGCATTGTTCTCTGACCACTCTGACAAAATGGACTTTTCCCAGAGAATCTACAACATATTCCGGCAAAGTGCAATGACTTACATGTACCACTATGTCTCGAATCCACCTTACCAGGCTGTGTGTGATCATTATTTTGGACCTGATGTCAGCGCCCTGTCTCTCATCCAGGGTGCTGATCTCTGGCTAATGCGGGTTGACTTTACATTTGAGTTTCCTCGTCCCACCATGCCCAATGTTGTCTACATCGGAGGCTTCCAAGGAAAGCCCTCCAAGCCTCTTTCATCAGATTTGGAGGAATTTGTGCAGAGTTCTGGTGAGCATGGGGTGATTGTAATGACTCTGGGGACCCTGCTTAGCGACCTGGGCCCTGATATATCGGAGATAATCGCCTCAGCATTTGCAAACCTCCCCCAAAAGGTTGTGTGGAGACACTTGGGGAAAAGACCAAAATCTCTGGGAAACAATACCATGCTGGTTAAATGGCTGCCTCAAAATGATCTTCTAGGTCACCCTAAAACCAAGGTTTTTGTCACGCATGGGGGTACTAATGGAATTTACGAGGCCATATATCACGGTGTCCCAGTTCTGGGCATTCCTCTCATCTTTGACCAGTACGACAACATGGTGCGTCTGAAGTCCCGGGAAGTGGCCGAGATTGTAGAAGTGACAACCTTGGAAGTTGAGTCTATGACTAGTGCTCTGAAGAATATTCTGGACCCAAAGAAGCCATACAAACAGAACATGGTTAAACTGTCACAGCTTCATCTTGACAAACCAATGAAACCCATAGACAGTGCCGTTTTCTGGATGGAGTTCGTCATGAGGCACAAGGGTGCAGCCCATCTGCGCACAGAGTCATACAAGTTGCCATGGTATACCTATCACTGTCTAGATGTGATAGCAGTCTTTGTAGCATTTGGTTTACTGATCATTGCTTTAGTTTGGGTATCTTGTCTCATTGGATGTTTGATAAAGACCAAGTCCACATCAAAGTCAAAGAATGAATAGATAACCGCATGATGATGTAAGCTGGAGAGTTGATAAGAGTGAGATAAAACATCTGTAAATTACAGTGGGACAGAAACGATGAAATAATAAATAACATTAATATATCAGTAGAATGGTGTTGTTAAGTCTTATTCATAATAATGTTAAACTGTTCAAATCATTAGCACTATTCAATCTACTGAAATGTATTTTTGAAGAAAATAAAAATGGGATCTTTGCATAATTCACATGCAGTATAGTGTTTCATGAACTAGTTTACAATGGGAGTTGCTTTCCCCTCTTTCTGACAATTAATTATCATCAGTTTGTATGTTGCAATGCCTGTGAAAAGTTACAAAAATAATGAAATTTATTGACAACGTTTCTTTTTTTCAAAAACCTGTCTTGTTTATTTTTATACAAATCTCATAAGTCTAACTATAAAGCAAGTTGAATTTGGACATGTTGAGTGTTAATAAACTTTAAATAAACAATTGACAGTGGTACGGCAGTTTGTAGCTGGATATATAACATTACATTGATGTTGGACTTATTTAACAACCAAACTTGTTGTCAGTTTCGTAGAGTTAGAAAGCATTAGCCTATTCGCATACTGGAAGCAGAATCAAACCATTTAACCGATATTTCTGACCTTAAATAACGGTTGAACTGGGTTACTCAGTGTAGCCTATGACCCAAAACGAACTTATTAACCACTGTAAACCGGCGCCGGTTAAATCCTTTATCTACTTTATAACTGCGGTACATAGATCAATAACATCAGTTATTAGTCCGGACTCTAGTTAGTGCCAATCCTCTTTCAAAGTATTAGATACATTACATAGCATTTATATACAGTAGCTATACAACCACAGAAAATGCACAAATAATTTAAGTACATCAACTTCATCAGTTACACTAATGCAAGTGCTTCATTTATAGACAGAAAGAAAGGTACATCTAGACAGATATTTTTGCGACATGTTTTATTTCTCTAAGATGTTTCTGTTTAAGCCAATATACACACACATGCACACATAACCCATGGTACTGGGCTTCCCTGCACCCAACTACAGTATTACATCATTATACTTTAGCTCCAAAACCTTGCCCTTAAGAATACAGTGAAACGTAATAGACTGTGGTTAATCTTCAGTTCCTGTTTTATAAGCACATTTGAAACTGCATCATGTTTTACAAAAACATAAAAAATGTCAATTATTTAGCAGGCAACATCATTCAACTTGTAGTCAACGCATACAACTAGAAAAGTGGCACTCCGTAATTTGTCAATGTAAAGATATTATTTCCTCATCTGCAGTTTGTGCACACCACAGAGTTGGGAGTTGACAAACAGGCTGAACGTCCTCACGAGCTCGCAGGACAGCTTCTGAGTTTGAGCAAGTGAACATTTTCCTCTCCAATAGAGAGAGATAAACCAGAGGGTAAGAGCACTGCAGACACACAAGGCCACACCGACTTATCGAAAGAGACACATGGTAGACTTGCATCAAACCCATTACGGCATTTCTCTGTTGGACAGAAATAACTAACTTGAACCAGAGTTTAAAAGGTTCTCAATACATGATAAAGAGGATGTAACAACGAGTAAAGCGAATCAAGATGAACAGCAACTTCACATTGCATCTGGTCAGTACCTTGCAGATGAAGTATTATGAATTGCGCAGAAGCACAAAATCACAATGCCATGACACCAGAGCGATCAGGAATGGGATACAAAACCCCAGTGAGAGTCATCCAAGGCTGTACTTCAGGTAATCCTCAACGTACATCTTACCGGTGGTATCATAACAGCTTCCCAGGCTTGTCCCAATGTTTTGCGAAGAAAAGTCTGGAACAATTGAATGCGCACAAACAGCCAAACCAAGACTGATATCCCAACGAGCGGAGATATGTTATTCTTCCCATAACTCATCGGATGGAACAATAGCCAGGTACCGTGTACACACTTAATAACAAGTGAGGAACCCATGCTGCCATAACAAATTCAGGTTGAAGCAGAATCTTGTATCTTGCAAGCCATTCTCCAAGATCCCATTTACTACCCACATAAAGTATACACATTCAAAATAAGGGATGTAGTAAGCAGTAACAAACATACAGCGAGCGAGGATTGAGAACAAAAACATGTGATGTTTCCAGTTCTATCCACTTCTGAAAGCAAAGATTATCAACACCCATCCATTAGCAGCAAAAACAACGATGAAAACTAAAGATGTAAACAGGAGGCAGAAATGGTATTCAAAGTCAAAGCGACACGAAGACAAGAAGACTATTGCATTGTGCATTAAGAGAGCNCCATAGACAGTGCCGTTTTCTGGATGGAGTTCGTCATGAGGCACAAGGGTTGATAGGCATACCATGGCAACTTGTATGACTCTGTGCGCAGATGGGCTGCACCCTTGTGCCTCATGACGAACTCCATCCAGAAAACGGCACTGTCTATGGGTTTCATTGGTTTGTCAAGATGAAGCTGTGACAGTTTAACCATGTTCTGTTTGTATGGCTTCTTTGGGTCCAGAATATTCTTCAGACCACTAGTCATAGACTCAACTTCCAAGGTTGAAAACAAGAAAACAAGAAAACAGCAGGATGAATGCCAGGGCTGGATATGATCCCATCACTGTATAAGAGACAAAGAAACTTTACTGAACAGATTTGCAGTTCATACTGTGATCAAACTGCTAAATTGTCATCCTATATTTTGAACATTAACTTATCAACAACAAATGTACCATCCTGCTAGGAAGACATGGAGCAACACAGCATTTCTTTAGAGTGGTTTCTGGACACCTGACAAATGTGAGTATAATACAAATGGTTAATAAACTAGATTAACCTTGGTTTTCCTTTTTTTCAGGCTGGTTTTGTGGATTTCATGCCATTTTGTTTTAATTCGTAATTGAGTTACACCTTTATTGTTAACATTGTTTAATTAGATAAATCATTATACATTCAATCTCCCAGACAAATAGGAGAAGATCTTTTAATATATTGTCTGTCGTTTTTTAGCCTAAAAAATTATACGCATGCTATGTAAGCAATAATGCAGATCCTCTTTTAAACCTGAGTGCTTTCAAATGTCTGATGAGGCCCGTCTTTAATATATTTTGTGTACTCCCAATCTACAAACATGTTTTGAATTGAATCTATATTTATTGTGTTTATGATCAGTCTTTGGCCAAACAGTATGTATTTTCTCCTGGAACTGTTATGTGACCTATAGCACCAATTAACCAAGTCCTTTCGACCCTTAACTTTTAAAGTAAACATCAGTGCCCTGTATTATCTTAGCATGAGGTATTTTTGTAAATTATTCAAAGTGAGCGCAGCATGATATTCAATGCAAAAGTTATTATCCTAAAATGAAAGCCAACATACTGTAGCACGCATTGTGGTGTCCACAAAAACGAGATCTCATTGCAAAATGCAGCACACAGGACATGGTTAACCACGACCTAGATGACTGAGCTGCAATGCAGACTCACTTTTAAGCTCTTTACACAAGGGAAATTTTTCTAAATAGCAGAAGTATGTTGAAGCAAAAAGGCCTGTTAATCTAAGTAATGAGCTTGACTGTGAAGAAATTCCTTTGTACAAACTTAAGATAAAAACTAATTACACATGCAGAAACACACAGTTTCTTAGTAAAATAGCTCCTCACCTCAGCCTTCTACCTCAGACCATGAAGAATCCACTGTCCGAGTTTAACAAGGAGCTGTCCTGCTGAGCTGCTGGTAGGAATGCAAGTCAATGGATAACTCTGCATGATCCGGACTTAACCTTTTTGCCGATTGTTTATCCAAACAAATGCAACCATGCGTAGGTCCCCTCTAAACCCTCCGCCCATTTTCCCTCCTGGTCTGACTGTTACGCTTCTCTGTAGCAAACACCATCTGGATATCATTTTACAAACTTCTGGAATGTTTTAGAGCTCTGATGCTTTCAACCCAACATCAAATTACACACCAATAGTTTTTTTATTCATAAACTGTAAAGTGTGTGTTAAGATAGATAGATACATACTTTAGTCCATTAGTACTCTTTTCACTTTTTTAATGAAGAAAAAAAAAATAGATTTCCCTTCCTCCTCTTCTATATAGTTGTACAGAGTAAACTTAGTCTGGTAACTTTGTTTCTAAGTACCTTTCTAAGTAATCAATGTCATGTTCCCGTATGTCTGGATGACCTTTGAATTGTTCAATAATGAGTACATTATCTCGCATGGCCAGGTAACTTCACTTTCAGTAATGGTTAACTTTTCGGCACTGTCTTTTCCCCCACATTCAGAGGTTTTATACAATAGTTTCCCTGCTTTAAATTCTTATGAGCACAATTGCCAAGAAACAAACTATGTGGTTTTACCCTTAAGGTTTTGCAATTCTTTGCTTTAAAACACTAAAGTCTATCTATATCTGCTCTCTAAAGATCTGTTTCCTCAGCAGAAATTGTCTCACTTATCTGATTAAGATACATCTTATTTGTTATTCAGGGCACAACCACACATCATTGCAAGATGAGTACAAAGGATATAGTGAAACCATAGCTTAGATGTTCCAACTGGCTCAGATGAAATGTCAAATAAAATGGGCCATGAAAGCTTTTTTTTTTTGTCTTCTCTATGCGAGAGATTTCTCTCAGAAGGCCGTAGCAGGTACAGCACATATGAAAGGTCCCAAATAAAGACACAGACTGTTCTGCAGGCCTTTTTATCTAATGAGATTAACTGTGCAGTATTCCTCTGAACAAGCCGAAGATGAAAACCATATTGTCCATGTGCAACACACACTTTGTAAATAAAATAGTTGCTCACCTCAGACTTCTCCCTCAGACCAGGAAGAATCAAAAGGGTCTTCAATTAACTGTCCTGGTGAGATTCTGGTAAATAATGGATAAATGAATAACTTTTTCGCTGTCCGTTTATCCAAACAAATACAACCATGCGGACGTCCCCCAATAACCCTCTACCCATTTTATCCCCCTGTTCAGCCTTTTTCATTTACTGTACCAAACGCCATCTGGATATCATTTTTACAAAATCCTGGAATGTAACATTTCACAAAAAGCAGTAATCGATTCAAACCCAACCTCACCACTGCACACACATATTGTTTTTGTCCATACACTTCTTTAATTCAACTTTTTTATATAAAACGTCAAACCTTCTTACCACTTTGAGAATGATGGGGAAAAACATAGGTGGTTTATCTTCCGCTTAAGAATCTTTTGTTTATTAAAGAGTAGAAAGTTGGTTTGGTGATGTTTGAAGGTTATACAATGGTTTGCCTGCAGGATACAAAAACTAATCAAGTTTTCTTCAGTCAACATTGTTTCAAATCTGCTCACAAGGAAAACATTTGATCAGAAAGTTCAAAAGTATTTGTATGACTCCAGAGGGAGCTGCAAAGAGTCGGTATATTGCCTTTTTGAAGTCCCTTATTCTAAACAGCCAGTTAGAAGCACATTGTTCTTAAACAATTCAAAACACAGAAAAACTGTAGATCATCAGAATAATTCTAGGAGAATTGATGGTGGGTAAGTCAGCTTAAGAAAGAGGACACCAAACTTTCAAATCTTAAAGTGGACCTAATTTAGCTATTTTCAGGTTCATATCTGTCAGGATTCTTATGTTATGTCACGTTTGTAGTTTTGTATGTTTGGGTTGATTTTGCTGTTCTCCCTGTCTTGTTTTCTTCCTGGTTTATTGTCTGGTCCTTTTCCTCGGTTGCGTTCCGATAATCCAAAAATCAGCTCCTAAATTCTAACCTTATCTCCTATTCCTTGACCTCTGAGTGAAACGTCACGGGGTTAAGGGATAGTAGATAGGAGAATTCAAAAGGACTTAGGATAAGAGACTGCGGTACTTTAGAGAATCGATGAAGAGCCAACCTTCAATTTAGAAAATTCCCAGTTTATTCCCATAGATTCATGTTAATTCCCGTTTATTCCCGTTAATTCCCATGGAAAGTTTCCATCTTTGAAAATTCCCGGAATTTTGCAACCCTAGTTGAAGCCCTAGCCAATAGAAGAGCGATTGTTACATAGTGATGTCAGTATCTCACGGAAGTAAACAAAGGAGTCCAATAGAGGCGTTTTTAGGCACAAAAACCTATATAACACACTACAGGAAAAGGAAAAAAACAAAATCATAACAGAGTCCCTTTTAAGACAAACATGGTAATCTCTTAAAAAATCATGCTTGCTGGTTTTTCTTTGTTCACTTTTTTTTGTCGTCATCTGATTGACATTCGTAGAATTTCGTGTAGGTATTTAAGGCTTTGTACACTTGTTTGAACAGTACAGTATTTTGTAACAATTAGTATGAACTCGTTACAAAGTTAGGATTTTAGATATTATTACATAGTCAATAAACATTTAAGCCATAACTGTTCTGTACTGTAAGGATAAATACTGCAGTGCATAATTTTCAAAGCCATGTCTGAACCTTTGAGTCTGTTCTCAAATCCCACCCTCAACATTTGTTGAAGAGTGTATTCAGTGACAGCGTTTCTTAAACTGGACATGCATGATGAGCGGTTTGATTAGATGTCGTCCCCTGTGCAACAACAGTCACCCTTTTAAGTGACCTTTGCACTGACACGCCCTCTGAGTGCAGCTTCTCCTTCACCATGTGTGTATGTTGTGAACTCTGGCCCTGGCAAACATTAAAGGACAAGCCCAGTGTGCTGCTATCATATGTCACATGTGGCGTGAAAAGAGAGGGCTCGAAGGGTTGGGGGTTGCTTTGGCAGAGGGGTTTAGTTTCTTTAAAAAAAAGCATCTATTCCATCGCCACCGGTTTATAATCCAGTGTGTGGGGATTGTGTCGGACGGTCTTTATCCGCTCTGCTGGTTGCTTCCTTGGAGAGCAGTGCAGAATGGAGCCTCCCCAGCTGGAACACTTGAGGCGGGGCGGGTGTGACAGCGCAGGTGAGCCTCTGCACAGAGCATGCCAAAACAATGCATAGAAGACTCCTCGCAGTGGGTTTCTAGTTAAATGTGACATATCCAGGCCATGTGGTCATACGGAGTGCAACATAGATCCAATATGAGGGTAAAAATAGACCTGTGACATATAACACCTTGCTTTATGCAGCGAGGAAGTGACTTCCTTGTTGAGTGAAGCAGCTGCTCAAGTAGCAGTCACATATAAATAGTAAGAAATAGACAGCAGGTTTAGAGAGTTGCCGGCTATCTAATGGACTCCATTGTTGCTTTTTGTATCTCACTCTCTTTCTTTGTTTATCTAATGATTTGCACACTTACACTTGCGTGAGTGATAATATGTGGAGTGATTTTATGAGACGGTTAGAGAACTAACTGCAACTCACAACACAAACACATTAAGATGTGATTCAGCAAGAGAATCGTCAGAGAAAGATGTCTTCTCTGAGGAGGCTTTGTAATAATAACTGGAATTTGCTTATGTTTTGTTTAGTTTTCCTTGAAAAAGTTATAACTGCTAATGTCTGTGCGTGTGCAGTCTGTGAAAGAGAGGAGAGCTGGAGAGAGTATTTGGCTTTGTGGCTGTTGTTTGGGACACAATGAACTCCTGTCAGGTCAGACGCCCAATAGAATAGCATGTGCGGTACCTTATCTTAATGGTCCAACTCGAGTCAAAACAGGAAATGGTGGTCATTAGTGCACATCGCTGCCTTTCTAAACGCTGCCCAAGAGAAACAGTCTGTTAGACTTACCGGCTAAAACCGGGTACAGGATGTTCCCCATTTGACATTTATGGATTGAGTTACATTAAGGTTTAAAATGATGTCATTAATGACCTTTTCTTTTTGGATCAGGCAAGGTATGTTCCATATGTCATACATATAAATATCTGCTGACTTTCAGAGCTGGACAAAGAAGCATTCAAAGAAAATAAAGTATAGTCTGACATTTTGAGCAATACGCTTCCCTGCTTTCTAGGGTCGGTTAAATGAGTTGATCAATATTGTTTAATTTGAAGCCATACCATTTTTGTCAGCTTTGTATGAAGACCACAAGAGATAACACTAATCAGTGTGCTTTTGAGGTGCAGATTTTTTTATCTTTGGATACAACAAGGCTGGCTGTTTTGAGTCTCTGTGCAACACAAAGTTAGCTCCTGACAGAAGCTTTATAGCTAACAGACGGACGTGAGGTATTTCTCCCCTTGTTAAACCCGCCCATCAGAAAGTGAATAGGCAATAATGTTGAACTATTCCTTTAAGTGAAGATGTTGCAGTATTACTTTCCTTCCGACGCCACTTCCTACTTTTCAGGGAATAGTGTTGAACACACGTCCAACTTTCTATTTGCAAAATATGAGGTTTTCTTGCAAACCAAGTAGTCAAGCTTTCATACATAGTTTTTATTTATAGTGTCTTTGTTGCTGGCCTATATGTATAATTTGTTTCATCTTATTTGGTGCATGGTGTTTTTGTTGCTGTTACTGCCCCTACTGGCCCTCTTACCATAAATGATGTCCACGTCACTGATATTAATAGAGAAGTACTATATATATTCTCATTTACAGGGACTGATGTGCAGATTAATGACTAGTTTCACTTTCAATGCATTTCCTGCTAATGCTTCTGGACTTTTACTGTAATAAAGGATCTGAATCATATTAAACAGTATCTTGAAATGCATTTAACCCTCCTGTTGTCTTCGGGTCAAATCTGACCGATTTACTACTTTCATCAATCATAACTTTTTTGTTTACATTCAATTGCATTAAGGCTTTATGATATCCTTCGCAGTAGACATTTGAACATATACAATTGCTGATCACCACTTTCATTGAATTTTGGATGATTTAGTCAACTTTGTAACACCCATGGTGTTCCCGGTCAAAAATGGCCGCCATAAAAAAAGGAAGTAGCCATCTGGATCAGATAAAACACACACACACACACACACACACACACAAATAGAGAACCGCAGTGACGCGTCCTAAAACCTGGAAGTAAACTCTTTCCGGTTCCTTCGTCAACAAGCAATGCAATTTCTCCATACTGTAGGATTTTGGAAAATAGGTCTGTGGTTGACACACATTTAAGAGACAGATCACGTTTTGTTCAGCCGGATAATCTCCACATACCCTACTTTTATAATTTTCGAATCATAAATCTAGTCGCCAGAAGCAAAATGCTAACGTTATGCTATAAACGAACTACAGCAGGGTCGCTGCTTCAACGTCACGCCAACTTAAAGAGCCTGTGACACGAGTTTCCCCCATCATCCAAACCCATCAATTTGAGTAAATATTGTCCCCTTGAAAACCGTTACTGAACTGATTTTCGATATTTGTACTTTGATAACCATTAATCTGCCCTTCAATGTTGACCATTTTCTGGATCCTCTCGGGGATTCTTCAAATCCCCCCAAATTATGTGTGACGTCATNTATGACTCTGTGCGCAGATGGGCTGCACCCTTGTGCCTCATGACGAACTCCATCCAGAAAACGGCACTGTCTATGGGTTTCATTGGTTTGTCAAGATGAAGCTGTGACAGCTGAGGACTGGCCCGAAGGGCACGACGAG
>NW_011369102.1:440828-453705 GCF_000735185.1 Notothenia coriiceps | reverse complement strand
CCCCCCCCCCACCTTATCACCTGAATCTCCTCCTAGAGCACCATTGTGTTCTTTTTAACCAAATATCTCTAGAGGGGTGTGGGGAGGGGCTCCTTATTTTCATCTAAAGTAACAGACAGAGAATCAGCACTTTGGAAACAGGGCTGAAACAGAGGGGATTATGCCTTGAGACCTCAAAAATCGGGAGAATTTCAAAACCACAGACTTTCAGTTGTGCACGCTACTAAAGAGACGCGCTACCATGGAAACCAAACAATGGTGTAGCTGTATTAAAGTCAGAGTGGAAACAGTCGTGAGTAAATCTGATTTTGTCAGAAATCGGGAGTCTCCCGTGAAAACCGGGAGGGTTGGCTGCAATGATCTGTTTGGTATTTCGAGCCAAACACTTCAGAGACATGTTTTGCGTATATATGAGACCTATAATATATTGAAGAAAAACTGTATAATAGGGGACCTTTACATTAATTTGTCCTGGTTTAAAGGTAAACATTTTTTACAGAGTATTGTTTTAATCTCACAGGAAGAAATGCATCATGGGTCAGTACCTGTCCTTCTCATCGTCGATGGGCATGTAGCTGGACTTGTAACAGTCGATGCGCCGGCTGAAGTCTTTCATCGCCTCGTCTTCGTCACGATCCACGTAATCTGGACTCCCCAGTTTCACTTGCTGAAAAGAAAAGACCGTTTTGAATTGTAATTGTGAAAACTACATCCCTACAGTATCTGCAAACATTTAGAATAAAAAAGAAAAACATTATCATCGACTGACCTTAATATTCTCTGCAATGATTTCCGGGTCATCGCAGATTGATTCCACAAAGAACACCTGAATACAGGAAGTCATTCAAAAGTTACATTCATGAAATAAAACATATATTTTCTTTTTTCCCATTGTGACCATGTGTTTGTGTATTTGATTCTTCTTCCTAAGGTATAGTATTACATTTGAGAAGCTATTCCCCCAGTCTTTGTGCTAAACTAAGAGAACAACCTGCTAGCTCTAGCTTCAAATTAAACAGAAAGATTGAGTTAACAATCTTTTCATGCATCTCTTGGCAAGAAACAGAATAAGCACATTTCCCCCCAAATGTCACATGCATGTTTAAACTCACTTTGTAGCCCCTCTCTTTCGCATAACTCAGGATGTCTGCCCTCCGCTCTCTAGTGGTGTTGGTGGCATCAAATACCTGGAGAAAAACACCAAGGTGTGGAGTGCACTTTTTATCTCAGGGATAACTGACTGCATAAGTCATGAGTAAGACATACATACAAAATGAATTATTCATTATGTTTAATTGTATTAAGAGGGACAGTTTCAGTTTTACTCACGGCAGCTTGTCCCTGTTCCTTTGAAAAGTACGCAGCAACATCTTTGAGAGCGGCTGATGCACAGGCCCTAAAAGAGAGGAGAAACTCTGATGGGCAACGGAGCAAAAACTGCAACAATATGGGAGGATAATGAAGGTGGCAAGAATAATGACAGATGTAGACAAATCAGAACATATAAAACTTCATTATAAACATCTGTTTTTACATCAACCGTCCTTCTTACTTGCGTATCTTCATGGCCTCCTCATTTTCGGGATTAAAGAACTCAAAGTCCTTGTAGATTTTCACAGCCTCCCTCCGGTACTGGCCCACGTTAAATGCTAGTTAAATAATGGAAACAGAGATTAGAAAAAAAAACATATTCCTTTTTAGGGCAAGAAAAACTTATGTTGAATGTTTGATGATCCAATCAACTTTAAACATGAAACACTTCTTGTCTAATTCACAGATTTCAACAGGATTCACTTTCACTGACATTTTGTGGGCACTCCGATCCAGTTCAGGTAGCGAGTTAGCTTCTTGGAGATGTACGTCTTCCCTCTGGCTGGCAGCCCCACCATCACAATCATCGTGGGAGAGTTGCAGAACTGAGGCACCGAGGCTGATGGAAGACAAATGCATTAACATGTAGCTCAATGAATGCTGCTAAAAATGTAAGCATTACTGTGACACATCATTCAGCATAAGAGCATCAGCCTTGTGTTAAATTGGTTTAGTCATTACGCAGTTGTTGAATGCTTGTCCGTCTCAAAAACTGCATTATAAAGGCAGACTGCAGGGTTGCACAAAGTACCCGGATGGTCCAGTGTGTGACTATACAGAACAGGGAGAGCCTCCAGGCCGTGGGATTATGAATGGAGTACACTGTGTCAGGAAAATGCTCAAAAGGCCCACGTCAGACAGTGAACAGAGAGGCCTGGCTGTCATCCCATGACTGAGTCTACTGTCTGTCTCTCTGTCTACCTGCAGCCCTCACAGGAGCTTCAACATGAAGGGTTCAGCACATTGAAACATACCAATGACTGCTGGAAGTGTTAGAAAATAAACACTTAAACAGACATGAGTTATTAGAAAAAGAACAAACAGCAGCAACACAAAATAGATGCTTCTTCTTCTTCTTTTCAAGCTTCACTTACATCCTCTCCTGCGGTTCAAGTTGCAGCCAACCCATGGCACCCAGATCTTAAGCAGAGGAGTCTGTGTGAGTTTTCTCTGCTCTCTGTTCACGCTGAGAGACATGATTGAGCGTGAGCGATGGACAGCGCACGCTCTGTGATCTTTGTGTGCTTCACTGAACTCTACCTACTGCAGGTCAGCTGACTGTTGCCAAGGAGAAGCACTCGGTGGAAGGGGGAGGACCTGAAGTCATGCTGCTCGCCTGTCTCTCAGTCTGTTTTATGATTCCTAAGGACTTAAGGGAGCTGATAAACTGTCTGCAGTGATGTCAGAGAGCAGAGAAGAATTTATATCCACCGTCCTGTTGTGGTGACACGGCTTCAAACAGTCCTGTGAGGCGAGTATTACAAAGTGAGGGTCCTCTCATGAATTCAAATGAGCATAGTGGCTACTGCACAAGCTGTTTGTTTACCTAACTGTGGAGTGGAGATGGGGGAGTCTCCTTTTTTACCACTAGAGGGCAGTTTATACCTTAAATCTGGCACAATCTAAGAGGTTACAGTGGGTAAGGGTCATATCAATAATATGCAATTATATGAGCAACAGTTGTTCATGTTTTTTTCCAAAAACATATTCAAATGTTGTGTTTTTCACCGAAATAAAGCAGTAATAATAGCAATGAGGAGTGGGTTAACATTGTTAAACCACAGTGGATGATGCTTCAGTGAGATTAACTTTAAATGTATTCAACCCTATTGTCTTCGTTTCCCCCCCTTACTTTGGTGTTCACTGTCAAATTTGACCAACCCTCTTTGAACTGCTATATTACATTAACACAAAAACCATTAATCATCACCAAATTTCATTTAAAACCCTTTCAAACTGTAAATATTATATCAGCCTACTGGTATACATGAACAACTGAAGTAAATATACAACGAATAGACACTGAACATGTATTGCGTGTGCTATGTTTGATCCATGTGGGGGGATGGGCACATAAAAGCGGGAAATGTATCAAATTGTTCTGTGTGTGTTTGTGTGTGCCACTGCCAGGTGTTATTCACATGGGGGGATGGGCACATAAGGGGGGGGGGGAACCGCAGTGATGCGTCCTAAAACCCGGAAGTAAGTTAGCATTTTTACCACGTCCGGTTCCTTCGACAAAAAGCAATGCAATTTCTCCATAGGATTTTGGAAAATAGCTCGAAATAAGGTCTGTGTTTGACACAAATTGAAGAGACTAACAGATCACGTTTTGTTCTACGATATTAAATACATCAGCAGTGATGTATGAAGAGTTTACGTGTCTGAAAAACGATGGTTGTTAACATGTGGCTAAATAGGACTACAGAAGTTGTCCAGGCCGTTTTACGTCATTAAACCGAACACGTAAACACTCCCGCTTAGTTTGTTTCCCCCCGTGTTCTGCTTGAAAGCAAGTACCTGCCTCCTGCAAACTGTTCAAACAAACGCTGCCTCCCAACAACTGTTGTGCAATGAAATATTGGGCCACTAGTCATCTCGAACCGTCAGTTTAAAAAAGAAGGTGCGATACCGTTCCGATAAATATCAATAATTTCGAACATCGCGGGGAAATTCCTTCGACTCATTTTGAAGTTTTGGGGGAAGCTGGAAGTGACGTCAATGCGGCAACGCTTCACTGTGCGGCGAGAGAGCCAAACAAGGACAAAGTGTGTTGTCATGCGTAGACATTTTGAATTACTGAGTTTAGGCACGTTAATAACGTTTTAATGAAGTTGACTACAGTATATTCATATTTGTCAGTGCTTTCCTGTCAATTCAACACACTCTCACTCCATAATCGTCCAGGAGCGACATTTGGTCAGGGTCCCGTGGCGTGCAGTTGTGACGCTCCTAGGCTCCTTCCGCTTCACAAATAGCTTTCAACTGATTGCAATGTATTCCCATCTGCGGCGGGATTTGACGCTCATGGAAGCACGGCATTCGTTTGTGTCGGCTGCCCTTAAAGGCAATGTGAGCGTCCATTCCCATTGGATAATGGAGAATTGTACACCCGTTGGGGAAATTAATGGCTAAAATGCACGGATTATTATTATTATTATTATTATTCCCACTCCGATCGGGACACTAGGTCCACCGTTTCCCCGCAGCGAGGCTCCCCCATTGACAGTGTACGTGGGCTGGGCTTGGTGCAGTACCGAAGTGGGCCGGTCGGATAAGTCACTAGCACATCCCCCACTCCCCCCGTTGACAATTTACTAGCGGTACCGAAGTGGGCCGGTCGAGAGTCCCTGGATGATTTTTAGTCCCAGTCCACCACTGGCTACATGACTGTATGATCGCCCATATTGACGCACCTAATTCCTAAACTTCTAACAGANGTGACGCCAGAGCTGCCGCCGATCGGGCCGAATCCATCGAGAAGTACGAGGCGGTGATGGAGGATTACAGGAGGATGATGAACGAGCAGGTGATTGGGATCCAATCACCTGCTCGTTCATCATCCTCCTGTAATCCTCCATCACCGCCTCGTACTTCTCGATGGATTCGGCCCGATCGGCGGCAGCTCTGGCGTCACTTTGCACTCTGATCACGTGACCCATCCCCCAGGAGGGAGGAGGGAAGACCAGGGACTTCAGAAGGAGCTTCACCGCCTCCTCCACGAACGAGTACACCTCAAAAGAGTCAAGGTCAACTTCATTGTCAATCTTTCAGTTTGTGTGTACAGACAGAGAGATCGACATACCGTTTCCAAATACAAAAATACAAATATCCTATATACACAATCAACAGACACATGTATAAGCACACATTACCAAACAGATCATTGCAGCATTACCCATAATCCCCTCTGTTTCAGCCCTGTTTCCAAAGTGCTGATGCTCTGTCTGTTACTTTAGATGAAAATAAGGAGCCCCTCCCCACACCCCTCTAGAGATATTTGGTTAAAAAGAACACAATGGTGCTCTAGGAGGAGATTCAGGTGATAAGGGTGGGGGGGGGGGGGGGGGGGGGGTTACCTTGGTTGGTGATTGGCTAATGGTTACACAAGCCAAAAAAATCGTTATGACATCATAAAGTGGCCAAAATCTGATCAGCTCATTTTCAGACAGGTTTTTATAGAAATGAAGACAAAAAGTGAGAGAATATTTTTTCCTGAAACTTTCAGAATCTCTTTACACAGAGGGGACACATGTTGATGAATACAAGACATGAAAAAGTGGATTTTGCATAATAGGTGACCTTTAATAGTTTGTTTTCCCCAATGCTGACTTAAAACAGGAAGCTGTCCTACATCAAGATCTTCAACGTGGGCAGCCGGTACCTGGTGAACCGGGTCCAGGACCACATCCAGAGCCGCATCGTGTATTACCTCATGAACATCCACGTCACCCCGAGGTCCATCTACCTGAGCCGCCACGGAGAGAGCGAGCTCAACCTATCAGGTCGCATCGGGGGGGACTCCGGCCTCTCCCCTAGAGGACACAAGGTGAGGAGATTACACGACATTCAAGATTTCATTAAAGGTTTTAATGTCATATGCACATAAGCTACATTGTAGAAATGGCAATGACATTATTCTGACCTGAGCTCCTCCAACAATCCAACATATATAATAAAATACAAAAATACAAAATAAAAAGTAGGTGGATGACTGAATTCATTTGAAGCAGTACAAATGCACAAATGCTCCTTTTTAAATGTTACTTAAATGTCCCCTATTATGCAAAATGCGGTTTTTAATGTCTTTGATACAGATATATGTTTCCCCTGTGACTCAGAAAGCTCTATAAAAGCAAGATTTTACTGTTGTATTTGATTAAGATGGAGCTGATCAGACCAAAACTAAATATTATTTTTGTTGTGAAATAATTGCTTAATATTTCCTCCATTCATTTATGAATTGCTTGGCTGGAGTTTAGGATCTCAAAAGCTCAAACATCTAATTCATTACAAATACATTTTTTTTTAAAGAAGTAAATAAACAGCAAATCATGTTAAAGTTTAATCCTTTCTTGCAAACTGTATAATAACATGTTTATATTCCACTTATTGTTTCCAGTATGCGAAGGGTTTGGCGACCTTCATCAGAGGTCAGGACATCACGGAGCTGAAGGTGTGGACGAGTCACATGAAGAGGACCATCCAGACCGCCGAGGCTCTGGGGGTCCCGTACGAGCAGTGGAAGGCTCTCAATGAGATAGACGCTGTGAGTTCATTCATAATAAATTATTAGGCTTCATTTTATGTTTTTCAAATGTGTGCAGTCATGGTTGAATGAATTAGCTCTTCAAATCATTACGTTGACTTTCGAGCTCTAAAGCCAGCCTTTTTAAAGAGGTCCTATTACTGTATGCTTTTTGGGGTTCTCCCTTTTCTGTTTTGTGGTAGTTTTGCATGTAGATGGTCTGCAAAGGCTATTATCCCACACATTCTCTCCCACACACTCCCCCCCTGCCTGAAACACCTCCATTGGACTCCTTTGTTTACTTCTGTAACATAGTGACATCACCTTGTAACACTCGCGCTTCTAACACATTGTACCTGATAGGCTAAAGGGTGGGACATCTCTAAATAAGGGGTGGACCAATCACAACAGAGCCGGCCAGCTAACCAATGGTTATTTTCATGTGTTTCTCACAAAGGGTGTGTGTGAGGAGTTAACCTACGAAGAGATTCAGGAGAATTTACCAGAAGAGTTTGCTCTGAGAGACCAGGACAAGTATCGTTATCGTTACCCAAAGGGGGAGGTAAGTGCTCCGATGAATATACTAGAGACTTGTTTCATTAAACCATTATAGTATCAGGGAGCTGCACATTTTGCTGTCCATTCAACCACAGTCCGACCTGTTCTGTGAGCAGCTCTACTGATGCAATTTGGTGTTCAAGACAATATTTCAACATTTTGGGAAAATAAGCTTTTTTCTATCGTAGAATCGCGTGCAGAAATGGGGCCGAAATCAAACCCTGTGCCGGTATTGGACATGCGCTGTAACTATTCGGCTAAATTTGATAAATGTATATCCTGCTGAGTAGATTGACACCATCAGGCCCGCCCCTCCCTACACGCAGATCACGCAGACTGCGTGGGGCCCCATCTTGCGGAGGGAGTCTCATCTGATGCGCAAATGCGGCGCAATCAAGCGCGCCACAGTTTCGCCGCTGCGAGGCTCCGGTGCTCGCAGTTCACACGCGTGCTCCCCCAATCCCCCCCGGTCGATGCTCGCGACACAGGGCCTCATCACATAACTTTGCGTGGGGCCACAAGTTGGCCAGGGGCAGCCTGTACACCATAAGGAATATATTTTAAACAATTGTTGTTAATTTGAATCTGCAAAGTTTCTTGTAATTGAAGTTATCAAGTAGGCTACATTAACTATAACAAAAAGTACAATATTGGTAGTGTAGTATGAAGCAGCATAAAATGTAAATCCTGTCGTACAGTACTTGAGCAAGTATACTCAGTAACTTTACATACCTGCAAACAAGATAAAACATGGTTGTTTATGTAAATCCTTTCGTACAGTACTTGAGCAAGTATACTCAGTAACTTTACATACCTGCAAACAAGATAAAATATGGTCGTTAGTGAGATTTAACAGAGAACTTCGCCTTGCTGAATCGGTTCTTTTCCCACCCAGACGTCTCCTTCCAGACACGATCATCATAAGAGAGTCTGAGTAGAGTCAGGTCGGGTCAGTTCATAGCGTGCCCACATCAAGTGGACTGAGAGGCTATGATAGAATGAGTCTTTTTGAATTATTGATAAACTCTTTAATAATGTTGTCCTCTTTTCCAGTCCTATGAGGACCTCGTCCATCGTCTGGAGCCGGTGATCATGGAGCTGGAAAGGCAGGAAAATGTTCTGGTGATCTGCCACCAAGCTGTGTTTCGCTGCCTGCTGGCCTACTTTGTAAACAAACCTGCAGGTACACAAATCAAGGCCTCAAAAAAGAATCTGACACAGAAGTACGACTGCTACCTATTTAATTTAAAACTGCACGGCTCTTCCACTTTAAATTATGATTAACTGCACATAATTATTTCATTTTTTATAAATATTTTTTATATAAATATTTCTTGTTAAAACATTTTTTTATTGTTTTCAAAACAGTTATATATTTGCTCCTTTTTACAATTGTTTTCCTCTTACTTTGTTTATCATTCCACAATGATACACCAAAGCAAATTCCTTTTAAGAGAGAAACCTGATTCTGATTATTATGATTTCTTTCCTCTGAAGCTGAGCTGCCTTATCTCAGATGCCCTCTTCACACTGTGCTCAAGCTCACACCGATAGCTTACGGTACGTGGTAAATCCTGGAGTGTGTGACATTTCCATATCTCAGTCAACTTCTCCCTAACAGTCTCACTTTCTCTCCTAATTTCAGGCTGTAAAGTTGAGTCAATTTTCCTCAACATTGAAGCAGTCAACACTCACAGAGAGAGGCCAGTGGTAAGTTTCCACAAGCACACCATTTTTATAATAGCATGCAGATCTGTCATAATAGATACTTAGCTTTGCCAACTATTGGTCTGCGGTACATTACATACGTCTGATGGCAGGCATTAATGTTAGGTCATTTGTATGTGTCGATGAAATATATATTTATACTACGAGTGGGGAGTGAACAGAAATGTCGCTGAACAGCTTTTGTTTTTTCATATTAGGATGATTTGAAACAAAAAATATAGGCTTAAAAGTGTGAATATGTAACTTTTGTGAAAAGAGGTATCAAGATCTTCCTCATAAAAAGTTATTTCATAAGCAAAAAGGTGCAATGATGATCAATTCCACACATTATTTGTTGTTGCTCCCAAAACTTCACTTGTGTTCTCTAATGTTTGCATAATAGACGGTGTGGGATTGACAGCAGTTTCTTACTTGTTGCCCCTTGTCTATTTGTGCTACTCTTACTTTACATTTCAACATGTTACAAATTGTCGTGCGGATTTCTTTCAACTATATAGAGAAAAAACAAATGTATGTCATTTTATCCATTTGCCAATTGTGGCCAAAGTGGTCACTGTTGTACAGAATTCCTACAGAATAAACAGCTAGAGGAATTATATAATATAATCAGATCCTGTTTTCATAGTAAAATAGTAAAATAAATATGTATTCAGAAAGACTGCAAGTTAAACTTAAAGTTAAAGGCAAATTGTTTTAAGATTGATTATTTATCTTGAGATGTCTCACAACCACAATTTATTTTATTCCTTTGGTTTATTTGACAGGGACAATATGATGTACATCTTTATGTAGGTTACATTTAAATAAGGGTTGGAGTACTGTATATATTCTTAAACACACCACATACAGAAAACATTTCTAACTGAATGGGTCGTTCGGGTTTGGGTTTTTAATGGACTCAGTATTTGTGTTTCTTTTGCAGAATGTCGACATCAACAGAAACCCTGAGGAGGCTCTGCAGACCGTACCTGACCACATATAAATACTGTGTTGTGAGAAAAAGACACAGATGAAACGGGACGTGTTGCTACATATTAGCTTCACTAAATATAAGAGATGCACTCCGGAGAAAGGGTAGGCTTTAAAGCAGAGTAGAAATGGGGCTAAATCTTCACTCCTGCTGCACCGACTCAACAGGATATTCTGTTTGAAGCGTGACTGTGAAACCTTCATGTGTCTTATCTGACTGGAGTTCTTTTTAAAAAGTGTTTCCCAATGTTTACCAAATAAGATTAAATTAATCATACTAATGCACTATGTTTTAACACTTAGAGAAAAACATTTAAAAACATGTGTAAAAGTTGTAACACGTGTAACCATTGCACGGATTATGTGTTGTTGATAATCTAATTATAAAGGTGGGTCAGCCTCGTGGACAGCACCCACACAAACAAAACATGTTGTTGTTGATTCTGGCACTTGACTTGAAAGTTAGGTAGTGGATAAGACGACAAGATTCAAAGCTTCATTGTCATGAGTATCTTCAGTTTTGGCAATGAAAATAGTCCAGGGTTCCTTCAAAAGTAAACAAAGAAGACATTACACGGTGCATTATGTAATGTTTTAAATAGGGCTGCACCATATTCTGCTTTTTCTGATTTTCACTTTACTGTAGTGCATTATTTAGGTTTGTGTGCAGGTCTGCAAAGGCTTAAATCCCAAAGTTCCCTCCAGAGGGAGTTCTATTGGCTAGCGCTCCAACACATACGTGATAGGCTAAGGGTCGAGAGATCTCTAAGTGGTTGACCAATCACAACAGAGCTAACCAATCAGAGCAGACTGGTCTCTGGTTTCAGACGGAGGGTGAAGAGAGGTGCTGCAGCACAGGCAGTATGAGAAAAATAAAGACCTTTTTGAACATTTAAGCATGGAAACATGTCCCAGTAGTGGCACAAAATACTAAAAATAAACTAAGACTTGTCTTTAAGTTGTTTTTCAGAAACTAAATCCACTTTACGAGTCCTGTTGGTGTTGGTTTGGCAGCTCTCTTATGTTTTTAATCCTCCCACAGAGAAGCCAAAACTACATTTAACAAACTTATTTCACAACAGACCAATGAACTGTTCCACTCGGCAGATAATGGGTCTTTGTGAACGCGCTCTGGGGGAGTAGGAAACTCACATTTGGGACTAATTTAAGGAATAAAACTCAGACTGGAGCATTTGAACTCAGAGAGAAGGAGGAGGGGGAGGTGTTTTGGTAGTGGGGTAATTTCCCAAAATAGCAGAGCAGGGGTTAATAATCCCTCATTTCTGGTGCACCTCAGTGGCAGCAGGACGTGAAACTTCAAGTATGCACACACTCAAGCTGGGAGCTGCACTCCTCACACACAGCGGGACAACTTTCTGACTGAACTTCACACCTTTTTGGAGATTTTCTTTTCCCTTTTTTCTGCACACGTGACGGATGTTTATCAGAACATATTTCATCTATCACTGCAGAGGAGCCGTTCAAAATAATCCGAGGTGAGGGAGGGGAGAGAGACTGCCCCTTGCAGAAAATAACTTTCTGTGTAAAATGTGAGGTATGTGCACAGCGTCCTGCTGCACACGCTGCCTCAGTCCCGCGGACACCGTGAGTTCACTGCATCTTGGAGGACTGGAACCTGATTTATTCTGGACATGATGAATTTAAGGATTTCCTGCATGCTGGTGTTCTTCACTCTGTATCTGCAAGAGGGATTATCAAGGGAATATGAAGCTAAGCTTGGAGCAGATGTTCTTTTACAGGTACATTTTTCTATTTTCCTCTCCTTAATTAACTTTTTTCCTGTCAGTTTTGTGTCAAAAGTTGTTAATGGCTTCTTTCTGAAACACACTCTTCTGTTAAACCAGGTTGAATGAAGACAGGAGGAAAGTATAGCAATAATATAGAACTTTATTTTGTATTTAAAAAAAATCGCTGTAGTCTAATAATTGCCAGGATATTATTTAAACTATTGGTGACTACTAAAGTGAGTATTTCAGCTCTAATACAGCCAGAACAAACTCAAGATATACAACTCCTATTTTTTGTATATTAACTATATGATTTCTATGTTTCCCCATAAAGGGGTTCCACTCTTTACATTACTTGTTTATGTTAAAGTCCAAGCGATGTCCAGGCTATGTGGTAATGTATTGACACAGCAATGACTTGTGTGCAGAATTAGCCTCTGAGAGCGCACCGTGCAGCCCTCGCTGGCCTGTGTACAGTGAATGCATTTATTTCCAGTTCCACTTCCCCTCCATTCATGAATGGCTTTGATTCAGAGTATTTTGACACAAAATCTTGACCCAACCCAGGAAGAGTGTGGAGATTACTTCAAAAAGGGTACCTCCTTTTCTGGAACCACTGAAGTTCATTATACTTATTGGGCTTGATCTTAAAATAAAATGTTACAATACTACACATGAACACACGTGATTGACTTTCTGCCTTGCGTGTTTTTCAGAGAATAAGACGTCAAAGCAAACCAACAAAATCAGTGGTAAGTATCAACCCAACTTTCAATGTTACTTTTCATAAGAGGAAAGGGATGTGATAGTTGGACTATGTTACTGTCATAAGACGTGTAAAATAAATACCGTAACAAATATTTAGTTTATTTGACAATTCATTTAACCCTCCTGTTGTCTCCGGGTCAAATCTGACCGATTTACTACTTTCATCAATCATAACTTTTTAGGTTTACATTAAATTGCATTAAGGCTCTATGATATCCTTCACAGTATAGACATTTGAACATAGAATTGCTGATCACCACTTCCATTGAATTTTGGATGATTTAGTCCACTTTGTAACACCCATGGTGTTCCCGCTCAAAAATTACCGCCATAATGAAAAGGAATTAATAACCATCCAGATCAGATAAAACACACACACACACACACACACGCACACACACACACACGCACGCGCACGCACACAAACACACACACGCACACACATACTCTAGATGTGTTCCCCCCTTATGTGCCCAATCCCCCCATG
>NW_011369102.1:440544-440788 GCF_000735185.1 Notothenia coriiceps | reverse complement strand
GGCTCGCCCTTTGACAATCCACTAGCGCAGTGTTTCTCAAACTGAACCCCTGGGGGGGGGTTACCTTGGTTGGTGATTGGCTAATGGTTACACGAGCCAAAACATCGTTATGACATCATAAAGTGGCCAAAATCTGATGAGAATCTTTTTTCCTGAAACGTTCAGAGTCTCTTTCCACAGAGGGGACACATGTTGATGTAGAAGAGACATGAAGAAGTGGATTTTTGTATAATAGGTGACCTTT
>NW_011369102.1:438432-440511 GCF_000735185.1 Notothenia coriiceps | reverse complement strand
AAGAATCTTTTTTCCTGAAACTTTCAGAGTCTCTTTCCACAGAGGGGACACATGTTGATGTAGAAGAGACATGAAGAAGAGGGGACACATGTTGATGTAGAAAAGACATGCAGAAGTGGATTTTTGTATAATAGGTGACCTTTAAGGTTTAATTAAGCCTCCATCATTGTCTGTTATAGTCACACCTGATTGGTTGTGAGTAAATGCGGCATGTAGCCCTTGTCATGATTTACTCAAGTACTGTACTTATTTCAATGTTATGCTACTCTATATTTTACTCGACTACATGCCATAGACAAATATAGTTTTTTGACGACACTACACTAGTCTGACGGCTGTTACTTTTCAGATAACAGTTTAATGATACGTTTAGCTAAAGTGAAAACCATCAATCTTCATACACAGGGCTATTTTTCTGAAAATCTCTTGAAAAGTTGTCTTTTTTTAGATACTTGAGTCCAACAAAAAAGCGGTGCTACAAACATAAAATGAACGTATCGGATGTGATGAATTGCTGTAGATTAAATGTACCAACACTACAAGAGTTACAATTAGGCAAAACCTTAAATATCTATAGCAGTAAAACGCAGCTAATTAATATTATTCCAAAAACATAACTAGGAGGAACCATTTTACTTCACACTCACTACTTAAACCTTTGTTACTTTAACTATAAGTGTTTGAGTTCAGTACTTTTACGTGTAGTGAAGTTTTTTCCCACTATGGTACTAGTACTTTCACCTAAGTAAAGGATACATAGGGACACTACAATCAGCCCACCAGGGCCATACACCTTCCTTATGTTCAGTGCATGTGTCTCGTCCTTAAACTTTGAGAAACACACAAGAGGAATCTGAAGAGCTGATGTTATATGTGTTCAGGATCAATGCAGAACATTCACTGAGAAACGTAACTTTCATCGAGTAAATCAAAGATCTGCATCGTTTTGAAAACCCCGGGGACCTATCACGTATTTGCGACGTTGCCACCTCAGAGTGTGTGTTGTGATTATTGTCAGGCTTATATAATGTGGGAACAAGCAGATCAAATGCACCAACTTCCTATGTTACATTCGATTAGCTGAATGTTTCTATTTGCCTCATGTAAGCTTCACAATACCTGTCCTTTGTACCTCAGATTTAATTCCTCCTTAACTTAAGTGCTTTCTCCTCCAAACCCTTACATTTTTTATACATATATTTGTGATGCTATAGCTGAAGGTGACAGACTACCATGTGGGGTGTACAGTGGTGTCCAGATACGCTGTGACCACAGTGCAGAGCTCAGTGTGGAACCAGCTGCCCGTCACCAAGGAGGCGGCCTTCGAGGTGGACCTGCCCTCCTCTGCCTTCATCTCCAACTTCACCATGTAAGTCACTGTTTCTCTGTTCTATCCCTACTTCCTGTGTTTGTTTATGTATTTGATTGTCTCTCTTTTAATTTCCTTTATTTCTAATCTCTATGAAAGTCAGGAAGTGCTTCCAGTTATCGTCACATTTACTGTGTTTTTGATGATAATTCCTCACAACATATAGGGACTGTTTTCAATATTAAAGATTTTTAATATTACAATTATTATGCTTTCGGGGGGTTTTCCCATTCCTGTAGTGTGTTTATATGTATATGTTTTATGCATTATATAGGTTTTTGTTCATGTAAATGGTCTCCAAAGGCTGAAATCCCAAAGCTCCCTCGAGAAGGAGTTCTCTGCCAAACCCTCCTGCCTGAAATGCCTCCATTAGACTCCTTTGTTTACTACAGTCAGACAGAAGTGACATCACACCATAACAGTTGCGCTTATATTGGCTGATAGGGGCAGGAAATCTCTAAGCGAGTGACATTACATTGCATTTAGCTGGTTTAGCAGGTTTCATAGAGCCAACACATTTCAAGTGCTACTCAACTGACTTTAGATAAGCCAGTCCTTTATTAGTATCAGAGCTCTCAAGTCTCCCGCATTTGGCGTGAGACACACGCATTTCACTCCATTCACACGCTCACACGCCACACCTTGTATTTCTCACGCAGAGATTTCTTTCCAGGGTAACCGCCCAGCAAGTTGCGCCGCAATTTTGTAAA
>NW_011369102.1:426065-438408 GCF_000735185.1 Notothenia coriiceps | reverse complement strand
TCTTAGGTGTCCTTTACGTAAGCGTTAAGAAATGTCTCCTACTTCTTAGGTGTCCTTTATGCGTTAAGAAATGTCTCCTACATCTTAGGTGTCCTTTAAGCGTTAAGAATGTCTCCTACTTCTTAGGTGTCCTTTAAGTAAGCGTTAAGAATGTCTCCTACATCTTATGTCCTTTAAGCGTTAAGAAATGTCTCCTACATCTTTGGTGTCCTTTAAGCGTTAAGAAATGTCTCTTACATCTTAGGTGTCCTTTAAGCGTGAAGAAATTTCTCCTACTTCTTAGGTGTCCTTTAAGCGTTAAGAAATGTCTNTTTCAGTTTGTGTGTACAGACAGAGAGATCAAAATACCGTTTCCCACAATCCCGAATACAAAAAAATACAAATATATATAGAAATATGTATATACCTATATATATATATACACACAATCAACAGACACACTTATACATATGGATACATTAAGACATAAATAAAAGCAACAAAATAGGCCAAAAGCGTGAAAAAAACAAGCTGTGGCAAATGTATTGTAATTATTTACATTTTATAAAACTGTATATATCTACTACATCTTAGGTGTCCTTTAAGCGTTAAGAAATGTCTCTTACATCTTAGGTGTCCTTTACGTAAGCGTTAAGAAATGTCTCCTACATCTTAGGTGTCCTTTAATCGTTAAGAAATGTCTCCTACATCTTAGGTGTCCTTTACGTAAGCGTTAAGAAATGTCTCCTACATCTTAGGTGTCCTTTAAGCGTTAAGAAATGTCTCCTACATCTTAGGTGTCCTTTAAGCGTTAAGAAATGTCTCCTACTTCTTAGGTGTCCTTTACGTAAGCGTTAAGAAATGTCTCCTACTTCTTAGGTGTCCTTTAAGCGTTAAGAAATGTCTCCTACATCTTAGGTGTCCTTTAAGAAATGTCTCCTACTTCTTAGGTGTCCTTTACGTAAGCGTTAAGAAATGTCTCCTACATCTTAGGTGTCCTTTACGTAAGCGTTAAGAAATGTCTCCTACTTCTTAGGTGTCCTTTATGCGTTAAGAAATGTCTCCTACATCTTAGGTGTCCTTTAAGCGTTAAGAAATGTCTCCTACTTCTTAGGTGTCCTTTAAGTAAGCGTTAAGAAATGTCTCCTACATCTTAGGTGTCCTTTAAGCGTTAAGAAATGTCTCCTACATCTTAGGTGTCCTTTAAGAAATGTCTCCTACTTCTTAGGTGTCCTTTACGTAAGCGTTAAGAAATGTCTCCTACATCTTTGGCTCGTCATCACCAAATACCCCAAAAGGTAAAAGAGAAAAAAAAGCTGTGGCAAATGTTTTAGTTCTTTAGCATTTCTGTGTGTGAAACTGAGACCTCTGTGTTCAGTGTGTCGCTCACTGATGTGCAGCCACTCCTTTAACCAGCCACACGTATAAATACAAGCGCCTCCATTTTCCACTCTTGCCATTCTGCTCTGTTTCTCAAACAGGACTTGCTTCAAGCCTGAGGGTTTATTTGAGTTAGCCCTTGATGTTTTTTCTCTTTGGATATATTTGTTAAAAGGACGTGACCTTAATTTAGCGCCTCGTCACGTGTCATCCGCAGTCACCGAGAGTCTAGGAAGTGCACTGTGTGAGTTGGATGCCTCTTGAGCGGAGGTTTTGGTTGGGATTTTGCCGGGTGTTGCACACGGCGGCGCTCCCTCAGCAGCGCCACCGCGGCCTGCAGGATCTCTCTTCATTAGGCTAATGCTGTTTTTAGAGGGAAATTACTATTTTCGCACTCGCCCTGTTTACGACCCACACCTCCCATTCAGATGTTATGAACTCCATTTATAACATGTTTGTGAAGCAGCTTTGTGATGGCAATGGAAATACAAGGTGGAAAATAAAGTGAATCACGCTGAGTAGCTCAATGCAGGCCAGGCGTGTTTCTGACTGAAATATAATCCGGCTACTGTGAGTCACACAGAGAGCTGTTTCTTCTTCTTATTACCATTAGCACCTCCAATGGCAAGGTATATGTGGGCCAGGTGACGGAGAGAGCTGCTGCCAGGAACATTTACGATGCCGCTAAGAAGCAAGGGAAGACAGCCGGGCTCGTTGCTACCAAGTCAGTACCAAAATGTGTTCTTTAACTTCCTCACACTCTGATCAGTTAAATAATGCATCTTCTACAGTTAAAAGAATGTCTGTGAATCTCATAAAAAGTTGTCTTTTGTGAGATACTTGTAAAATAAAAGAATATTTTAGAATATGATGCATTTAACTATCCAACAATATAAAGCAGTTCATCAACATCTACAGCACTAAAATGCAACATACTGTACGCCTATGAAGCAGTAATATTAATCCAAAAACATACAAAGTAAAACACTGACATTAACTTTTGATTATTTTAGTACAATTTGCTGATAGTACTTTTAGTTATGTTAGATTTTGAATTCAGTACTTTGTAGTGAAGTGTTTTTATAGTATGGTACTTTTACTTAAATAAAGGACACTTGTATGAGCCCACCAACACAACCTTTCTTACATTCAGTGCTTAAAGCTTTTACTTGTAATGTAGACCGGTTTAAAGAGGACACTGACATCCAATCCAATATTGTGAGTTTTCCTTTGACTTTTTTTGCTATGTTTCAGAGAGCGAGAGATTGAGAAGTTCCGCGTGGCGGTGAGCGTGCCGTCTGGAGCTCGGGTTTCCTTCTCCCTGACCTACGAGGAGCTGCTGCCTCGACGCCTCGGCCGCTATGAGCTCAGTCTGGGTCTGAGGCCGGGTCAGCCTGTGCAGAACCTCTCGTTAGACGTCAGTATAACGGAGAGGACGGGCATCAGTTTCCTCAAAGCCTTTCCTCTCAGGACGAGCCGGCTGCTCTCCAACACCGCTCAAGGTCAAATATGATGAGTTATTACCTGTTATGATGTATTTTAGATGGTTAATTGGGATTAGCAACTTTCAGAGAAGAGCCCTTCAATGCTCTGAGACTAATGTAAAGTACACACCACCTGGTACCAACCATCACTTGTTTAAAGCAAGTGCAGAAGAAACAATCTCAATAGACTTCCTGGTTGAATCAATGATATAATGAATTATGTTTGTCAATCAAAATCTGAATTTAAGGGAATAGTTTAACTTTTTGGGGAATAAACTTATTTTCTTAGTGGTTAATGAGAAAATTGAGCTGTTTAGCTTAGCTTAGCATAATAACAGGAAACAAATGGAAACAGCTAGCCTGGCTCTGCCAAGAAACAATATATTGTTCTTACTGTTAGGTAGCCAGGAAACCCCAGGATGTTTTTCTCCCCTATAATCCCATATAAAACCACTGCTAGTTATTCTTTCATGCTTTTAATTTGGGTACAACCAAGATATACAGTTACGAGTGCCTTAGCGGTTCTGATAAGCAATTGATCTTACCTTTATCCAGCCATATCCAGGCTATCTGTTTCCAGTCTAGGATAACTTTCTTCTGGCTGTAGTTTCATATTGATCCTACAGACTAGTTTCATATTGATCCTACAGACTACCGGTAGTTTCATATTGATCCTACAGACTAGTTTCATATTGATCCTACAGACTTGGGTGGTGTCTGTGTTCTCAACTTACTCTGCAACAAAGCAAATAACCCAATTTCGTAAAATGTCAAACTATTTCTGGTGGAATTGTTTGCTCAAAGAGATTTAAAGATTCTTCACTGACAGTCAGAAGGGGCTATTTAATATTAAGCTCTCCATACCCAGACCTTCATCAGGTTTTTGCACAAATAATATATAATCAATTTTAAATAACCTGAGAAAGGTCTGTGTACTGAAACGTTGTTATTAGATTAGACTGAAGTGTGGGAGCATTATGTTCCAAATGGTTGACCCCTGGTCTTCTTCTACACACATGCTACAGGCGTGTGTCCTCTTTGATGTAGACCTTTATTTAAACATTTTGGATGACTTCTTCATGGATTAAACCATGCACTCCTTACCATCAGGCGATGCAGAAGCCCCGGCCTCCACTCATGTTGAGCAGAACACAAACTGTGCTCGTGTCCGCTACAGTCCCACTATACAGCAGCAGAACAGCATCTCGTCCAACGGTCTCAACGCAGACTTCATCCTCCAGTATGACGTGGAGCTCAGAGACCTCATGGGTGAAGTCCAGGTCAGGAGCGTCTTTTTAAAGAATGTTCTTGCTTTTCAAAATATATAAATGTGTTTTTAGTGACAGTTAAAGTGGTTTTCTCCCCAATGAATTGTGTATTTTCACCCTCTCTCAGGTGTATGATGGGTATTTTGTGCATTACTTTGCACCCAGAGGACTTCCTGTGGTTCCTAAGGATGTTATATTTGTCATTGATGTCAGTGGCTCAATGATAGGCACTAAGATGAAACAGGTAAAGTTGACAGTCTCATCCACACCGTAACTTTTTATGACCAAGAATACAAGAGCATGCTCACATCGCTTCCCTGCTGCTTTGCATTTCATTGTCAATTATATTGTTTGTACTTCTTGTCTTTTCCTCAATAGAAATAATTATTTTTGCATAACTGAGTTTTAATCCTCTGTGATTTTCAATGTATATGTAGTGACTGCAGTCTTTTTTCAATCATCCAAGAAAATCGATCAACCAAGACAGTTCTGTGATAAGGACAGTTGCTTGATAAAAAACATACTTGCAGGATTTCTGTCAATAATTCAAATTATTTCTGTCAGTAGACGAAGCAGGCCATGAGCACTATTCTCGGGGACCTGAGAGAGGGAGACCACTTCAACATCATCACCTTCTCAGACAAAGTTCACACCTGGAAGAAAGGACGGACAGTTCGGGCGACTCGGCAGAACGTACGAGACGCCAAAGACTTTGTGAAGAGGATTATTGCAGAAGGATGTGAGATGAAGTCTTAAGCGATAATTGTGTCCAACTTCTTCTTTTAACACGGATCGTTCAGCCTACTCAATTTGGTCTCCCAGTTTATTTCATCAATGCAACTTCCTTTCCCACATCCATGCCTGCTTTTTCTTCCTGTATTTTATTTTTTGATGTGTTACTTTTATCCTTTGTCTGGTTTCCTTGGGTTTTATAAGGTTCCTTTAATAAAAAAAAAAGTATTATTATTTTATTATGACTTTTTTCTCTATCAGGGACGAACATCAACGCAGCTCTGCTCTCCGCTGCCCAGCTGGTCAACCCCTCCCCCTCCTCCAGCCACCTCTCATCCCGACGTGTCCCTCTGGTTATCTTCCTCACTGATGGAGAGGCAACCATCGGAGTAACGACCGGCGACACCATCCTCAGCAACGCCAAGAAAGCTCTGGGCTCCTCGTCTCTGTTCGGCCTCGCCTTTGGAGACGACGCAGACTTCCTGCTCCTGAAACGCCTCGCTCTGGATAACCGCGGCGTGGCGAGGATGGTTTACGAGGACGCCGACGCAGCCCTGCAGCTGAAGGGTTTCTACGATGAAGTGGCGAGTCCTCTGCTGTCAGACATCCAGCTGTCGTATCTGGACGATCAGGCGTTTGACATCACCCGCTCCGTGTTCCCAAACTACTTCCAAGGCTCCGAGCTGGTGGTGGCTGGGAGGGTGAAACCAGGGCTGAAGGATTTTAAGGTGTCGATGTCCGCCACTGATTCAAAACAACGCATCAAGTTGGAGAACGAGGTGTTGATTTCCCACGCGAAAGGCAACGGGAGTGCAGATTCAGTCGAGTGCTCTGCAGGCTCGGAAGGAATCTCCACCTTCGTGCACCGCCTCTGGGCGTATTTCACCATCAAAGAGCTGCTGCTGGCAAAACTGAGCGCAACTGACCCTGCAACTCAGAGGATACTGGCAGACAAGGCCACAAACCTTTCCCTGAAATATAACTTTGTAACACCGGTCACTTCTTTAGTTGTGGTTAAGCCCGATGGAGATGAAGAAACTCCAACCACGGTAAAACCCACCACAGCAGCGACTACAACCACAACAGCAGCGACTACTACTCCCGCCATTAAAATATTAGCTGTGAAGAAGCTCAGTTCTAACACAAAGCCTAAATCCAAACCAGACCCTCCTCAGCCACCTCACAAGCAAACAAAAAAAGTCCTTCTGCCAACTTCCGCTGCAAAAGTAGGAGTTTCACCATCAAAGAAAGCCACAACCACATCAAGTCCCACCTCTGTGAAAACTGCCCCTGCTCCAATCTCTGGGAAAAAGCCAACCCCTTCCCAAAATGAATCTAAAACGGCCTCTCCTCTTCCTGGCTGTAAGACACACACCTCCCTGCTGAATGCTTTAAAAACAGCGGCACCCCCTGCACCCGGAAAGGTCTCCACCCCTTATCCAAATGTCGTGAAAACAACCCCCACAACCACCACAGTGTTCACCACCAGCACCACGCCTCCACCCAGCTCAGTCCGAACCGACCCTGCTCTCCTGCCTGGGAAACCCCTTACCCCACAGCCCAGTACAGTGAGAACGACCCTGCCTCCTGTCAGAGTGACCGTTCCCTCCGTAGAGGCGGAGAACACCTCCACCTCTGCTCCACCTGTGCCTGACATCACCACCCCCCCGCCCGAGGCATCCTCTCTGCTCACCTCCCCCACCCCGGTGCCGGCGCCCAGCGTGGACGACCACAACGACACCGAGCTGAGCATCGCCACCTTCGTGTCGGCCACCTTCGCTCCCATGCCTGGTGTAACAGAAGGGCCACGTTTGTGGGAGGCAGCAGGGGTTCTGGGTAATTCACAATTAGGCACAGTCATAAATCAAGTTACAGTACAAGCTAAATGTTAAAGAATCAGAAACAAGTTTATTGCCAGGTAGGTTAGCATATACGAGGAATTTGACTTTGTGTTGTGGAGCATACATCAAAATAAAACAAAAATGTAAAAACACAGGTAGAAAGCTATTTGAAGAAACTATAATAACATAAAAAAATATATTAAAAAATATAGTAAAAGATAGCAGTATTTACATTGAATATGAAACACCTTTTCTGTAGGGTGTTATTTTGGTTTTTGTGAAAGCAAATGATCTGCAAAGGCTACACTCCCCCAGTGCCTGAAACTCCTCCACTGGACTCCTTTGTTTAGATCAGGAACATAGTGACATCACTATGTAACACTCAAGCTTCTATTGGCTAGCACTCCAACACATTGTACGTGATAGGCTAAGGGTCGGGACATCTCTAAGCGGCTGACCAATCACAACAGACTGGGCTCTGGTTTCAGACAGAGGGTGAAAAGAGGTGCTGCAGCACAGACAGTATGAGAGAAATAAAGAGCTTTTTGAACATTAAAGCATGGAGACATGTCCCAGTAGAGACACAAGATATAAACCTGAACATGAGCAGAATATGTCCTCTTATAGTGTGCAGACATTTTCATATTCTTTCCTCATTGAATGTTCTTCTTCTCTCCACCAGATGTCTCTACTTTCATTCAGAGGAAAGGTAACACTGAATGATATCTTTTTTTCTAAACTATTATTCACATTTATCTGAAAAATAAATCTGATAATCAAACATAATTAGATACAGCTGTCTCATTAGGATATACCATAATAATCAGCCAACAGTGGAAGTAAATATTTTTGTTCTATCTCCTGTAGATATTGACCTTGTGAAAGGTGAGTATCACACTTCATTCTTAATATATTCATACTTATTATACTGCCAAATAAAAAATGAGCATCACAGCGTGTCCTAAACTCAAACCCTCCATTTCTCAGACTTTGATTCGACCTATGACGTGGACTACGATCTCAATTATGATGCATGTAAGTTTTAAATTGTCATAAGAGTTGATTTGATTATGTATTTGCTTTCTAAAGTCTTATAAATAAAATGTCTGACTTATTTCTAGGGGATGATACTGCAGACACAGAATCGTTTGGTAAGAGCTGGCTGTTACGTACAGCTGCACGTCTTAAATAATATGTCACTTATTGTGGAGACACTGCTTTCATTGTGGAGGACTGTCAGTGAGTTTAATCTCTTGTGCTTTTAGATAGTTCTCCATCCATCATTCGCGTCTTCTCCTCATCAGGTCAAGATTTGTTTTTAATTATATTACACCGTCAAATTATTTTAAATATTTTCTGTACTCATGTTGTATTAATGTTAAATGTTGTGTGTTATAGTTGATGGAGATCCTCATTTTGTAGTCCAGCTGCCTAAGCTGCGTCAGAATTTGTGTTTCACTGTCGACGGCCGAGCCAGTGACGTTCTCAGACTGTTAGAGGACCCAGAGAGAGGTACGCTTGGAAATAAAATCCCTCATTTAAAGTGGACCTATCATGCTATATTTGAATAATATAGTGTAGGACCATACCTATATAAGGCATATTTATACTTTTTATTTTTCAAAATACCAAACAGATGCATTTTAGCCATTCCTCATTTCGCTCAATTTAACACTGTCTTTGCATGGGCTGATTCTGTGAGAACAGCACCATCTACAGGCCTGGCATATGTACTACAGCGTCTCCAGCGCTTTCGAACGGCAATGTCCGTGGCTGTCTCCTCCTGATTGGTGGAGTTGGCCCAATAGCCGTAGCGCCACTTCTGTGACGTCATAGAAGTGTTCAAATCTGGATCAGTCTGTATCAGATCCGTTGCAGCCCCTTTTTAAGAGATTTGGGTATGGAGGAAAATAGAGAGGGTTGTGTTTTCTGACACTTGGTGAGTTCCCTGGTACACCGGGGACACATATTCATGTAGAAAAGACGTACAAAGGTGCATTTTGCATGATAGGTCACCTTTAAGTGTAAAGATATACATGTTTTATAGGAATTTTCTATATATTAATATTGGTTTTATTGCATGCCTCCATGGTGAAAAACTATTCTAAAAACTCTTGATGAATTCAAATCAATTGGGGCTGCGTATAACAACCGAAAAATGGTTAACAAACTACAACCCAACTGGTACGGTACCACTTATCCAGACAAAAGCTCATTACTTCCCAAACACATGCGTTTTTGCATTTCGGATGCAACTGGTTTCATGGTTCATTCTTCGCTACTCTATAGTGAAAATCTGAAGTGTTGCATGTGTGCGGGAAGTAGTGAGCATCAGACTAGGTAAACAACACATGGAAGACACTCCAGAAGGTATACGAGAGCTTGTAAATGGATGTTTGAATATAGTCTTTCTTTTTGTGAAATGCAGTGCACCCATTTACTTCAATTCATTAGGACTTATCTTCATATCTTGATGTTCCTTCACCAGGCAAGAATGTGAGAAAAACATTGATTTCTTTAAGAATTCAAGGTGAAATTAGGTAAATACTTCAGCCATTGTTACCACCACGTTAGTAATACATTTTTAAGTGTGTGTGCTCCTCATCCTCAAGGGATAATTGTGGACGGCCACCTCATGGGAGCTCCCTCAAAGCACGGGGTGGAGGATCGGACCCGGACCTACTTCGACCGGATCACCATTTCCTCCGCCACCAGGCTCTCCGGGGACATCATGATCACCCTCTCGTTGGACGCTGTGGTGGTGGAAGGTGAGGGGCGGGACCATCTCCCCATCAATCAGCAGGGATCGGTGACGCGGCAGGGGGTGACGGTCACCGTGGACGACAACCGGAGTTGCTGGATCGAGCTGGACCGGGACGTCCGCTTCCTGGTTCTGTTCCATCAGTACAAACACCCCAGCTACCTGCAGATGGCTCACCTGGGCTTCTACATCAGGGATGGACGAGGGCTGTCCGCTGCAACCCAAGGCCTGCTGGGTACCACATACAAGCTCACTGACATCTAGAATACAGAACTTAAAATAGAAAGTACAGCCACGTACAAGTTAAAGTCCTTACCATCTACTTAAGTACAACTACAGATACAGCCAAAAGGACCCAAAGTTTCCAAACTAAAAGTACTCATTCTGCAGAAGAGTCTACCCTGAGACTGATGTATTATTATGTGACTTGATTGTTTGTAATGATGCATCAGTAGATTTGACTGTTGTAGCTAGTTGAGGTGAAGCTCATTTGAACTGCTTTATATACAATTACATAGTAGTAGTAATAGTATTAAGTACTACAGTTTTTCCCGAAATAGGGATCAAGTGTCCTCTAAAGCAGTGGTTCCCAACCTAGGGGGCGCCAAAGATCGCAGGGGTGGCGCCAGGCCTCAGATGATTTGAGGCCAAATATCATATTTAGACTTTTTTTTTTTTTTTTACATATAATTGTAACGCAATACATGATTGTCACTAAAAGCCTTGTCTCTACATTACAATAAAATATAAAAAATAATTGATTAATTGATTTGAATAACAATTCAAGTTAGTAGCTATTAAAGGCATAAAAAGACAGAAATGTATAATTCTTTCTTTAATAGAAATGTTTCTTCTGCCCGTAAAGTGTCCAAACCAGGCTTGTCTGGATAAGCGCATTTTTAAAACATAGTCATTGTCCATGCCGGTTTCAGTTGGATTATTTGTCACAGTTGCTCCGATCAGATCGGTCTCCTCCATTTTGTAGATTATTTACAACTTTTGAATCCACATAAACACATCGGCAAAATCCGGCTTACTTTGAGCATGTGTTTTAAACAGTTTAATCCCTTTGTGAATTATTGGGGGGGCTCTTGGGAAAAACAGATTGGGAACCCCATGTCCTAAGCCGCTATCTGAAATCTGTTTTTTCGGTTGAGTCGGAGTGTTTTGAGAATGACGTGAGACATTATTTGCTAGTCCAGCTTTACAGCCTCCATGTTTATATGTATGCACTTTTGCGACTATTTTCAATAAATCTTAAAAAGCTATCATCTGGGAACACCGTATATCAGTGGCAGGGGCTTCTCATGTGATTCATTCATTCAAAAGAAAAAGCTTCATCAGGTCATGCTAAGAGAAGTACCTGTTGAAGATTGTATGAATCTATTACAATTTCTAATATAGTCGTCTTTAGTGGAGGGAAACTGAAGTCCAGGGCCTGATATCAAACAAAGTCTTCCTGCAGGACTCAAAATGAAAGATGTCTGCTAAAGGATCAGGGCTTCAAAGACTTGTATATAGAAAGGTAGAGCTACACAAACACTTTTGAGACTGTCAGGTTAAAGAACTGCTTTCCTTGCTCTTTTAGACGGAGATTGCACAGCAATCCGCTCTATGATGGATAAACCGCCAAAGGGTCCAAAGCATAAGACGGGAGAAGAAGTCTTCAGAGAGCCCAGCCGCAGCAGAGGGGGGGGCCGTCCCAGCTCAGCATGCTCTCAGCATTAGAGGGTAGTCGTCCATCGGTTCAACCCTCATCTATTCTAAGTTTCTTCTTTGTTGTTTTACGTGCTAACATGTGTTGTGGGCGGGTGGGCCACAGAGTGATTTCCACTATAATGATATCCCCATTCTTAACTGTTAACTGTATTGTTAACAACTTAACTCAACATATTTGAAACAAAAGCTGCACTCATGTTGCTCTTATTTTACGAAGAATGACTTCTCCAACTTAACACCTTTCTACAGATGTGACATGGATTCATGTGTTGGGCCTTTAAATTAGTAGTGCCTCTGTAATGGGACACCGCTCGGTGCTCCACTGCCGTTGATCCTACCGCTTGCTAACAGCAGTTGCCATTGGAATGTAGAATATCTACCGTCTGACTGTAGCACAACATCTTCAAAACTTTACAAATGTATTTTAGTAAATTGCATGGTAATTTTTTAATCCATGCTTCTTAGTTAATATAAAGCTGTCTTTGGGCTCTTTTCTGCTGTATCAAATGCAAACTTCCCCTCTGTGGGGACAGATACAGATGTTACTGATTCTGAAGTTATGTCTCCTGGATTGCCAGATTTCCACAGTGGTCCACATGCATTGATTGTTAGCATAGCCACCAAAGCTAGTCCCACCTAATCAGTTACTATGATTTAGAGCAAACTACGTCTCCGTCTTGACTCCAATATTAATTGAAATTATTTTATTGACTTGAAAATAATCGTTAAGCGCCTGCTCAGAAAATAAACTTTCCACGGCCCACCAACGACTGAACTGTGGCAGCAACAACTTAATTTCAAATAATAGGCAGCTCTTCATGAATTGTTTTCTGTGACGCAGGGCCAGATTGGGGACAATAAGGACCAGTTTTTTTGTGCTCATTTGTGTGTTTATTTGTCAATTTTACCAGCCGTTGCTGCCCATAGTGATAGGCCCTCTAAATCTACTACCCAAAATAAACATAGTTGGAGATGGGTTACTATTTAAAAAAAAATAGCAAATCAATATTTTTAGGAACCTATTCAGTGTGAATATATTTAAAGTGGGGGCGAACCTTCAAATACTAATAGGGAAGGTCAATGGAGGAGCAGGCTCCCCCAGTAAGAGTATTTATTTAAATGTTGGACTTAAATGTCCAATCTGGTGCCCACTGTTGACGGGGCGAAATAACAGTAGAC
>NW_011369102.1:411434-426020 GCF_000735185.1 Notothenia coriiceps | reverse complement strand
AGACAGAGAATCAACTCTTTTGAAACAGGGCTGAAACAGAGGGGATTGTGGGATGCTACAATGCATGATCTGTTTGGTATTTCGAGCAAAACACTTCAGAGACATGTTTTGTATATATCCGAGACCTATAATATATTGATGAAAAAAGTATAATAGGAGACCTTTAACGAATATTGTCAATACAGAAAAAATAGATAGGTGTGACTTGGATTATAGCAGAGCTCTCAAGTCTCACGCATTTGGCGTGAGACACACGCATTTCACTCCATTCACACGCTCACACGCCACACCTTGTATTTCTCACGCAGAGATTTCTTTCCAGGGTAACCGACCACAGTTGCGCCACAATTTTAAACAAGCTAGGCTTGTTTGAGACCCCCCCCCACCCCGTTGACATTCGCGATACAGAGGGCTTCATACTCCACTAGCACATCCNNNGGAATCCAAATGAATGAATCCTGAGTCCAATAACCATCAAAGTCACTCCAATAGTGCTCCTTAATTACGCTTTCAACCTCCTTTAACATTCATCCAGCTTGTGACAGTAGTTGAAGCAGAGACTTTTAAACTTTAATTACAGCTGTTGCGCTCCACATCAGATTGAATCTTGAATCTTGAAATTGTTGAATAAATGCACTCAGTAACTTCCCACCACCTCTGTCCTATATCCTCCAACAGGCCAGTTCCAGCACGCTGACATGAGAGTCTCAGCGCTGCAGGATGCTCAGGATGGAGCTCCCAACGAGGCGGTGTCAGCGCGGGGGGTCCTGAGGTGGGGAGCGGAGCACATGCCGGTCACCTTGCAGGACAAGACGCTGAAAGACACGGTGCGGAAACGCCACACGGGCATGTGTTGGGTGGTGCCCAAAGCAGAGGTAGAGAGACTCCTGGGTCATCCATACGAGAGCTACGTGGTGGAGCATGTGTAATCCTAGCCGAGTCTTCTCCTCCGCCTTCTCTGCTGCTCGTCTCGGCTCACAGAGAATATGATAGCGGTGAAAACTGGGACTCTACCAGCAGTGGGACACAGGTGTGGTTACAAAAAGAGGAAATGAAGGAGTAATGAGGAAGTATGGTTCAATAGATGTATAAGGACTGAAGCGTGCTGTTGTTCTCCATCAGGGAGTTTGGATTCATGTCTATGACAGAGACTCCTGTTCACATGCAACCGCAAAATGTCTCCAAACGTGTCACACGCCAACTCACTTCAGATATTTATCAGATTATATTACATCGAGGATTCATTATAAGGCAAAGCCAGATTCTTGTAATTATTAAAACTGTATCTGTAAGTTGTATTTTTTAGAGTGTATATAAAATATTATTATATGTATAGATAACCTTACAACACAAAGAAAGAAACACACAACAGTATCTTTCCAGGTTTGCCATGTGCTTTTTATTTTTCTATAATTTCATTCATAGTTTAATTCATTTGTATTTGTTACACAAGACATTAGGCATTGCTCACATACTAGTGATCAAACAAGGACAGTAAGTGTTTCTACTACTCAGCCTTAACTATTTGTATCTTTTGTCAATTTTTCAAGGGATATTGTCAATAGTGGTTTCCGAAAAAGGCCAAACTGGATGGAAATTAAAACAGTACGACCACACATGAGGCTTTTGTTTTCAATAAATAAAAAAGACAGTATCTGATGCTGAGGAAGGGGAACGGAAGGGAGGGCTTCGGATATATCGAAGAGTAAACATTATTCCAGTATCCAGGATGAAGACCACACACAATGTTGAAACACACAGCTGTATAGGTTTGAATTGCTAATAACTGATGGCTGCTGCTGTTATCCTCCCATCATAACCTGTTTCTTATTATAATCATATGCAATCATGATGCAGCACTGGAATGATCACTGAATAACGTAAACATAACACAGCAAATAACAAACAAACAAAAACAAGGAATTTCGGTGTGCATCACTTTTCCGTTTTTATCATCAGAACAAAATCTATTAGCATAGCATATTCGGCGTACACCTTTTCCACAATACGTCAGTGAAATGTAAATAAATAGAGCATAACAATAAGACACGCCAACACCCCAAACAGCGAGATAACTATGTTTAGAGTTGCTAAGTGTTGGATAAAGTGAGATGGAACTGCTTCAGTGTTTTAAATAAAAACGATCAGGGCGTCTCGTCTGTTTGTTGTGTAACAAGCCACAGCTCAATCTAACTGTACGTGAGATATGAGGAACTGCCTCCGCTCAGGTGTACAGAAACAGCTGATAGAAAACAATATCCCTTCTATAGTATTCAGTCAGATCTGCGGAGCAACACACAACAACAAACTGCGTCAGCAACTTTTGCCAATAACAGCAACACCATTTTTGGCACTAGAGCGACCTGCCACTAACGGTTAGTTAAAAACAAAGCAGTCATATTTGAAAAGGGTCTAAATATTCTATTAAGACCCCAAAAATTAAGGCTACAACCAATAAAAGGATCTTGGTTCGTTCTCGTGGGGCAGCACCTGCAACTGTGGCTTCTCACCTTTGCTACAAAGTCTTTTAAAGTTACGGGAGTCTCCAGCCTTTCCCTCTATTTAACTACTACAATTTGTCATAGGATGTTTAGTCCCTGGAGAAGTGACTTACCTAAAGGACACACACAAGGGTTGAAACAACCGAACACACTCTGGTGCTTTCACTATCAGCCGAAATTTCAGTCTTCACCCTCTTCACTTAAAAGTGAAACCTCCAAAATCCAAATCATTCCCCGCACACATTCTTGTCCTTCACACTTCCTCGCATCTCAACAATCTCCGTAATTTGTTTTCCTCACTCATTCCAGATCTCCCAGAGAAAGCCTCTTCCTGCCTCTTTTGCTCCTGGCATTCCCTTTTTTTTTTTTTTTTTTTTTACTTTAAGACCACGGATTCAACCACAGATCTGTAAACTTCATAACTTCAGCCAGTGAAATGTGCACCAAATATATAGAGAAATAAAAACTCTTCAATAATTTAAAAATGTTAGAAAGTAAACTATTCAAATTGACATTACACAACAGAGATAAACAAAGGAACAGTTTTTTTTTTTTTTTTTTTCGGGGTGACGGTTAATAGCCACGGGTTAGCTTGCTTGCTAGCACAGGGAACACAACAGCTTTGCAAAGTGAGCACTATCAGCTGAC
This sequence comes from Notothenia coriiceps, assembly GCF_000735185.1. NCBI lineage: Eukaryota > Metazoa > Chordata > Actinopteri > Perciformes > Nototheniidae > Notothenia > Notothenia coriiceps. The sequence goes on along the minus strand of NW_011369102.1, from coordinate 422,871 downwards.
AGACAGCCCATGTCATTTTTCACCACATTGTTTTGCCTGACCAACAGATTTTTGCCAAAAGGAGTATTTTGACAGGAAAAAGACCAAGTGAGAGAAAAGTGAAAGCAGGGTTGACAGGAGCAATGCGTGGAATGGTCCAGCCTTCATACCGCAGTGTCGTCTATGTAAAATACTACTGTGTGTAAAAGATGCATGCATGTCAACTGGATTCTACACTATAAGCCGTTACAGGTCTCTCATGTCAGACTTCTCAATGCCATCAATCTTCCAACCACCCGACGACCTCTGAGACGAGGAGAAAGACGTTACAGAAAGAATGAAAATGCTCTGAAGATCGCCGACGACAAGTAATAAATTCACCTCTAATGATAATATTTAAGACATGGTTATACTGTAAATTCTACAATGGAATGAAAGACCATATCAACCCTGCTTTACAGTGACAGAGATAAGGAGTGTGAGTATTTGAACAGCGTGTGTGTGTGTGTGTATGTGCGGGTGTGTGTGTGAGCGTGTCAAGAGAGAGAGGGACGTAAGGGAGAGGAGGCAAACAGCTGAGGCCAGAAACACACCCTCTTCCCCACTGATGGTTTTTCAAGGCCCTCTAACGGACCCTCTGCCTCATCTTTTGCCTCTTTTAAGCCCCGCCTCCTCTCCCAGGCCCCGCCCTCTCTCTGAAGCCTCTCTACCGCTCACTGCTCATCCTCCCCAAACACGTCGTTCTGTTTGCGCTTCATGTTCTCAAAGTCAAAGTCGCTGCCGGTCATGCGTTTGTAGATGTCCTTGATGTCGTTGCAGGTGGTCTCGAAGTGAGTGGTGGCGTCGTAGGAGCTCGAGGCGAAGACCTGGGAGAGACAACACAACAGACTGAGAATCGGCAGCGACACTGTGAGGCGCACTGGGAAACAACTAGAACAGGGACGTGAGTGGGGTTGGAAAGGTATGATAAAATATCTGTCATAATATATCCTGACATCACTGTATTAAACTACTATTATTATTGTTGTAATGATTATTGTGGAGGGTTTCTGTGAAACACACAGGAGTGACCAACAACAGTCACATCAGTGCTATTCAATAGCTTATAAATGTTAGCGACAGTGCTAGCCTGTTTCACATGGTCACCCAATTTCTTTAGCCTGTTAGCATGCTAACACATAGCTGAGGCGGGTGAGAATGAAAACTCATTTCAAATGTACCTTGTTAGGACCTTGAATATCTGCAGCAAAATCCATGGCAGTCCATTTAAAGGTGGGGTATGTAAGTTTGAGAAACCGGCTCGAGATACACTTTTTGTTATATTCCATGGAATGCTCTTAACATCCCGATAGCAATGAATATCTGAAGTGCTTTGAAAAAAAATCCATAAAACTGTGGAAGCCGTGGTGCCGTAAAAAGCACGACCAATCATCTGAGCCGGCCCGGCTAAAGTAACTGGATGGCCTACCTGCCTGTCAGTCTTCCATCTGTGCACAAACTTATCTCGTGCCCTCATTGGTCATGTGCGTGTGTGTTGGAGGAGGGGCTCTGTAAGGAAGTGGCAGATTTTTTCCGGCTGTGTATTTTCAAATTCTAGCGCAGTCGAGCCGGTTTCTCCAAAATGACCTACTCCACCTTTAATAGTGACACATATTTCACTCAAAACTAAAAGTGTCTACCTTGTGATAGATTCATCATCTGGGAAACAGATATGACCTGCTGATGGCACTAGTTCAAAAGTCTGTGGATAATCTAAGTCAGTAGGGTTCCTCATCCTGGGACGATGATTGTCCGTATTATATTCCTTTGTAATCCATACAATAGTTGTTGTTGAGTTTCACCTGCGTATTAGCCATGAGCATATCGTTTCCATTTTCTCAGCAAAAGCTTTTTTATAGTTTTCTGGAAGAAAGGTCTTACCTGGCTCTCAGTGCCATCATCTGTGGGCTCATACAGGTCACTAATAGCCACAAACCTGTTAAAAAAAACAAAAACATTAATGAGTATTTTCACAAGCATACTTAAATATTTTTATAAAACTCTTTGTCATCAGAAGCTGTTAAGATGCTGACTTCTGGTCGATGGGCTCCAGCAGCTCCAGCGCCGGCTCGATCTCCGCCTCGGGCTCTTCGGTCTCCACTGTGGTGCTGATGATGGCGATGTACTTCCCCTGGGCCGCCACGTTGTGAGCGTAGGAGATCATGCACACGTAGATGTCTGGAGAATTGACAAAAATGTTGGTACTAAAGGTTTATTTTAATGCCAATGCTTTTGTAATTGTACTCCTCGAATGCAGGACTATTACTTGTAACAGAGTGTTTATTCACTTTAGTATTGATACTTTAAATGAAGTACAATATCTAAGTACCTTTTCCACCACTGGTTGTTGAGCACCTGATGATATTTCTAACATGCATACACTCCTTTAACTCTGTCTGGCTCTTTAGCTACTACATTAAAAGCTATACTAACTTTTCGTGGTGCTGTTCAGGGAGCTTGTCAAGAAATGTTTTCCTGAAAAGAGCTGGCTGCGTAGGGAAACAAGCTAATTCATGCCTATCGCATAAAATACCAAGAAAGGTTGTTGGTCAGAAAGTCAAACAGTGATCCGATAGATAAAATAAATCTCCGTAGAGCTGAGAGGAACTGAAGAGTCGCTGGGTTTGAGAACCAGTGACCCATTTCACAAGTAGTCAAGAGATCCGTTGTTAATACCAGAACATTGATTATATGTGCTTTTAAAGATTAAATAAAATAGAACTATGTGCATATTGTACACTATGAAATGCATTGCTTCATTTCTCCTCATAAGAGCGCTCCTTTATTTCCTCCAGGGCTTACAATCTAATCAATGGCATTCAGCAGAACGGCCATCTTTGTTATTGATCTTCCTGCTTCCAATTCCTAAGACCTAAACGACGATCCTCACCTGAGTTGCGGTTAACCTGGTTCTGAGGAATGATGATCTGGCAGGAGTTGGCGTCGTTAGTGTTTTTGATCGGGTGGCTGAGGACGCAGATCACACGGATCACCTGACCCGCCTTGCGGACGCGATCCGGGATGTAGCTGGGGTCGCAGATCAGCTGCTTACAACGAGCCACCTGCAGCAGGAAAGAAGATAAATAAGGTTAGATTCGATAAGACAAATCTTTATTAACAGTGGTGGAAGAAGTACTTTGATGTGTTACTTAAAGAGGCCCTTTTTCGCATGTTATGCCTACTGTGACATGTTTACAAGCTTTAATGTTCAAAAAGTGTGGGAGAGAAACTCTGTAGAGACATTTCGGATGTTAGCCTTAGCAGACATGCACAAAATAGGGGGAAAGGAAAACCCCAGAAAGCATAATAGGGCCTCTTTAAGTAAAAGTAGAAATACTGAATTGTTACAAATCCTCTGTTCGAAGTCAAAGTCCTGCATTCAAAATCTTACTTAAGTAAAATGACATAGTAGTAGCATTTGTAAGGACTTACTTACTTGTTTATCCCCTCATAGAGCCCAGAGAAAAGTAATGACATGCAGAATAATAAATCAGCGCACCTCTCCCTCAGACTTCACTCCAACAACATGGCCGTCTTCCATCACTATCTCCTCCACTGGTTTGTTCAGCATGTAGGTGCCTCCGTAGATTGCACTCAATCTACAAAGTGTTTAGAACCGGTTCAATCATGGATGATGGGATATGTATCATTAAAGCTGTAATAATCAAGAACTATGGATGAAAAGTAAATGATAAAAGTTACCTGGCGAATCCCTGCGGCAGCTCTCCCAGGCCGTACAGGGGGTAGAGGTAGGGGCTCTTTCCATATCGAGCCAGCGACTCGCTGTACAGCTTGATGCGGTTGATCGTCTCCAAACAGGGAACATCAAGATAGCTGAGGAAGAAACAGAAGAGGATTAATACGGATCAAACTAGAATAATGAGAAATATATGATTGTGTTAATATAATATTCACAGCCAGAAAACTCATCTTACTCTACATACAGTATTGTAAAGGTATATAATTATATTTCTATTGATTATGTATTACTATTATTTGTATTATTATTGGTATTAGTGGTACCAGTATTATAATTATATTTTATTGTATTATTATTATATTTTCAAAATATTTATATATTATTTAATTTTTTCTATTACAATTATTACTATCAGTTTAATGACAAACAGAACTTGGTATTTGAGTTATATTAACGGATGTCCAAGCAGATTATGCTTCACTAAACGCAACAAAGGTGAGCTTGGTTTTTCATTGTATTCGTTGTTTGCAGGTTAATTTAAAAATAGATTCTTTATATTTGATATCAGGCAGTCATTTACTACATATACATTTGAAAAAAACCCTCATTACAACATATTTTCTTTAGTTATTTCATGTTAAAAATAACAAAAGCAGCTGTGAAATGAAGCAACTGTTGTGAAATAAAACTGTAAAACATGTACTTTTGCAATTTAATAATGTTATTACAGGCTGCTGGTTCACAACGTCGTCTATGTTAACCAACTCTTATAATGCTACTACTTATTTAATCTTTATTTGATTTTATATTATTAATCTGCCCATTTGATTTGCCTTTCATCGGCACTGTCCCCTGTGCTGCAGTGAAGTGAACGTTCCGGCTGTGGTAGCATTAAAGGATTTCTGATGTGATGAGATAATGACATAAGGCTTTTGTTCTCACTCGTCCGTCCTGTAGAGGGCCAGGGCGTGGCCGGTGAAGTCGATCACATCCTGGCCGAGGTCGAACTTCTTGTAGACTTCCCTCATGTCGGTGGTTTTGGGGTCCACGCCCTCAAAGGTTTTGGGATCGTTCTCATCAAAGTTGGCCACAAAGACTAAGAACTTCCTGAACCTCCGCTTCTCAAACATTCCCATCAGATCTGCAAATTCAATCAGAGGCTTTTATTTTGAATACGTGATCATTTAAGTATCATACTCCTGATATTTGAGATATTTTTGGGCGGCTTACTTGAAGCTAGTGCCTCGGTCTCGGTCGACGGCACCTTGTAGATCTTTCCTCCTTTGTACACGAAGCTGCCCTCCACCACTTTGAAGTCCAGGTACCGTGTCACTTCTGTGTAAAGCAGCATCTTCACCAGCTGACCTGCAAACACACACACACACACACACACATTTTACATCAATACAAAATGCCTTTTAAGCATCAAGACAGAGACTGAAACGTCACATATAGATAGTCTGGAGGCTTACTTTAAATGTATATTTGATAGATATAAGTATAAATAGTTCAGTTTTGGTTTATTTGCACAATTTAATAAAAACCGAAGAAAAGAAAACCCACTGACCCTATTTGAAGCCTCGGCCTAAATAATTTTATATTTCCCAATTTTAGAATAAGACAGAAAATAATATCACTATGATGATAATAGTGACGGCAGCATTACTATTGTATAAAGACATCATGAATTGTTGATACAATTAAGAGCCAACTCAAGGACCCATCTTTTCAAATGTTTCTTTTCACTGAATTATATTTTCTTATTTTCTTCTTGTTTTATTCAGTCTTGTGTTTTTTGTGATCAGTTGGTATTAAGTGTTTTTCATAATGAATGATGTGTTACTCTGAGTATTACCTAAAAGGGTGGGTGGGTTAGTATAGTTTATTTAATTTAGATATATTTTATTGTTTTTGGGTTTGAACAGTACTTAATGTAACCTTTTGTGTATGAAAAGTGCTATAAAAATGTTAACCATATATGTAACAATTAAAAACGACAGGAAATGATGATTTTGGTTTATACACCTGCATTAACTCCTGTCAAAATGTACTAATTGTCCATCTGTCTCCGCAGTTCATGGTGGGTGAGTTTTATGGTGATATATTCATTCCTTTGTGTCTAAAACCAGTGATGCGGGACTGACCGTTGGCCATGAGGAATTTGGGGATGAGGTCTACGTTCCAGTCCCTTCCTCGGCCCATGGACTCGGGCGGGCTCTCTGGAAGACTGAAGCGCTTGTACAGCTGTGGAGGATCGACAGTAAAGAGAAACATGAACAACATCTTGTGAAGCTGCATAATGTAAAGCCTCACAAGAGGATGACAGTGAGCACATGAAGACAATAAAAACAGCAGCTGGTGCACAATGGCACGGGGAGTAAACTGAGATGTACTGAGGGATATCAAATATATTGATTTGCTTTTATGGATCCCTGGGGGTGTTTTTTTCTTTACCTCCTCCAGAGGGGTGATGGAGGAGCTCTCGCCTCCATAGTAGGGGTTCCTGTCCATGTGCAGGACCTTTTTCCCGTTCACGGACATGATCCCGGACAGAATGCATTCCTGTGTGGAACAAAATGTTATAATTAATTACATTGAATTCAAATGAAAATAAAGATTCAAGGCTTTATTGTCACATGCAGAATAGCTACAGTGTGGATAAGGCAATAAAAAGCTTAAATCCTAGGCTCCTCTAGCAATGCTACATAAATATATATAACAATAAAACAAAAAGCAATAAGGGTGGGGTCTGTGATAAGGCAATAGGTTTATAGAAGAGGTTATGACAGAAGGCTGCAGGGAGGACATAATTAACGTACTGCGCATGCGCGGTTTTATAGTTTCACCCACGTATTTACTGTCATCATAATAATTATTATCATTTGATAAGTAATATGTATATTCTTAAAAAGAACACCAGCATTATATAATCACATCATAAAATATAAAAGACCAAGAATTCAATAGGATATTTGATACCTGTTATACAACTAGGAAAATGTCGACTTTCACGGAAGCCAGATTAATATTACTTTTAAATGTATCTGTCGCATTGGGAGTGAGGAGTAAATGAAATTGAGGCGTGGGTATGCTCTGTCATTTCATAAACCCGTGCTCAGGCCTGCGTCAGGATGGAGGCCTGTCTATGAAAAGAGGACCATGACACTGTGGGGTTACGCCTAAAAGATGCTACTGGGTGTAACACTGCCCTGATCCTGCTGCTGCGAGAACAATAAAATAACTCCTGGAGGCCGTGTTTCATCTTTTTCTACACATGCATGTCAAAGAACATTCAATTACATTTATCATATTGTAATTTTCTAATGTCATTAAGCCTGGGATGCAGGAGACTTTCACTTCTACGCTCGGATAGACAAGAGGATAAATGACTCAAAGCAATCATGGAAGTTGGGACGATTTAGCGTAAAAGCAAATGATGTTTGACTACTTACTGTGAGTCCGGTGCCCAAAACGATCACATCATATTCCTCATCCATGTTGTATCACCGCCTCTCCCGTCTCGCCCTCTTTTTGCCTTGAGAAATGAAGGGTATTGAAGGAAAGAATGAACAGTCCACAAAAACCGGGGATCTAGCTCCCTTTTCTCTGCAAGAGTGCGTCAAACGGCTTGTTTAAAGTTGAGTATTATTTATGAATCGTTAGGCATTGATGACCAATGAAATAAACTGTCCACACTGTCACCGGCGAGGACGACCAAAGATGGCCCTGATCGTGGAGCACTCTAGAACAATGTGATTGCGCGACGGAAAGTAGTGCGTATCCTCCTCTCTTCCCATCCTGCCACACAATGGGCTCAAACTGAAAGGCTGGGTGTAATACGAAACCCTCCGCTGTGAGGTGGCTTTATCCAGCGATTTTACACATGTTTAGTTTCATTTCATACTTTGGCTCGGAGTTTAACATGTTTTGCCATTTAAATACATGTTGTACAAGTCTGTGCTATCTCTATTTTCTTTTTCTATCCTTCCTTTCCAGTTGTAGGCGCAGCGTTACGCGGATGCAGCCAGTGGTATCCCTCCGCCACCACAGCTGTGTGGATGGGAGTTGCTTTCACTGACCTCACGCAGGCCCTTTTCAATAGAGAAAAACTGTGTCAAACTTTCATTATTTGCTTTTATGTTTTTCTTTAAAAGTGTTTGTAAATGCATCTTATGGTTATAATGGGACATGATGATACGAACAGGGAAATGTCCAAATGTAGGAGTGTGTCAGCACCATGGACAGTTGCCAGGTGTACCTGCCATTCATTGTTCAGCTGCAATATAGGCCTACATAGTATCTATGAATGCCTGTTTATGGCAACCGAAATATTATGACAGTTTATTGTTAAAGCCTCAAATACTTTCCTAAACATTAGCCAGTAGTTGAAGAAGTATTCAGATCTTTAATTTAAATGATCATCACAATGTGAACAATTCTAGTAAACGTGTTTTAGTCAAACCTTTCATAAATATAATAAAATAAAAGTATTTATTATCGGCAACATGTACGTAGGTATTATAAGTATAATATGCATTAAAGTGTTACAAGTAAAAGTGTATTATTATGTAGGCCTATTCACATTTTATTTTTCAACCCATAAAGTGCATCTGTCCACTTGCTCGTTAACGTTAGCATTACAGCAGCGGCACAGACCGGAAGTCCCTGACAGCTAAGGATATCTTCTGGTGTCCTGGCTGAGAGAAATTAAACTATTCCTGAGTTTTTAATGTGACCAGAACAATGTGGACAGAGCTGCATAAAGACAGCTGAGTATTTGCACTTGTGGGCAGAGCAGAAGGAAAGAAAGAAACCGGAAGTCCTTTTCTTTCAGCACATGACTGTCAGCTGGTTTGCGTCACGTGAGCAGAACTTTGCGGAAAACGGAAAAATGTCAGTCTCGGGGAGTTCGAGTAAAGTGCGAATAATGGCGATGTTTGTGCTTTTATTCGCCCTGTTTTCATCACAGAGCTCCGCTGCTCAAGTGCCACTTCTAATGTGGTCCAGTGAAGGGTAATATTTCATTTATTTTGTTATTGAATCATTACTTTTGACAGCGTAACCGGCCAGCTGTGTGTCATGCTAATGCTAACACTTGTTGCTAACTGTTTCTACTTCCAGATTCTACTAGCTAACTCGACCTTAACTAGCGAAATGCTTAGGTTAAACTTTAATAACAAAGTATGCACCGTTTGGTGTGACGCATTATTTTCATTTCATATGGTACAAAACTTCGAAAAAGAAACCCGAGTTTGGAAACATTGTTACATATCCTAACTTAAGGCTAGTTTCAATGTAAAACATATGTGTTGCCTGTATACAACATTTAAGTGATGCATTATGATCTAAATTGACTTCCTTTCTAATGATCTGTGCCACACTGGCATGTTTAACAGCTCATGTTATTTTTCATATATATTTGCACTGTTCACATTTGCACTCTTAACACATACTACTGCCGCACAGCTGTTCCTCAAGATAAATACAGTTGTATCATATCTTATATTTTGCCAACACATAATGTAAATACACTGTTGGTAAACTTTTAGTTTCATCAAAAGAATTGAGTTTAGTTTTTCATAACAGTACGAATCAATTATTTAAAGTAACTTTTGCTTGGATCTAGAGTTTCCATGTATATGATTTCAGTTGTCTGTGAACAAATCATTTGACTTCACTGTTACACTTTATTGTTACTGTCTGAAAGTTTGATGATTATACCCAAACATCACAAATAAAAAACATGTTATAGGTGACAGATGGCCTTTTGCATGCCACATTAGATTATTTGAAATGCTGAATGTACTCAATGTTTATAAAACTTGTATTAGGTTTATTCATTGTTTTTTTTAATCTTTCCTACATGATCAGCCTGCCACCCCTGGCCTCACCGGCCGCTGGTCACATCACATCCAACGACCAGCTGACTGCCTACCTCACCTCTGCCTTTGGCTCCGGCCCCAACACTGTGCTGCTATTCCTGCAGGACAAGGTCAGTCCCTGAAACCATAAATCTATACTCCTTCTTTAACACAAACATTATAACATATGCCACTAGACATATTGGGCTAAGGGTGAAAGGTGTTGAGGAGTAGGACTACTCTTAGATGTTCCTAGATTTCCATATTCATTGAATACAAAGAGAGTTCATGGATATGTAATGTGTAAAACAAGGTGTTAATGAGTCAGTGTGTAGTTGCACTGCAGTCCCATGTGACTCTGTGTAACTGTCTTCTCACTCTGGTGTGACAATGAGCGTTAGCGTTACTTCCCCATTCTCAGTTCCTCTCTAACACATTGTCCGGGTCTGTTCTCTGTGGTGGATCATCATTGTTGTGATAATTGGGATTTTTAACCGTTTTTGTTGTATTAAAGGTAGAGTCAACGATTATGAAGACAGATTGTTTATATTGGAACAATGGAAACAACCCCCCCCCCCCCCCCCCCTACGTATTTAAAGTGTTTATTGCTCCCAATGCCTTTCTCTATTCACAGCCTTCTCTTTGCCAAAGCATGAAAGCCCTGTTGCTTATATGTTGGATCAGTGTTATTTGTTCCCCACTTAGTAAACCAGGGCTGTTTATGAACACTAGATTATATTTCAGAGCACACACAGAACGAACAGCCAGTAGACTGTGAGGAGATATTCATTGAATCAGATAAACAATTGACTGAATTAGAATTGCTGAAACTTCTCAAACCCAAATATCGTATCACTTATCTGCTTATGTAGTTGATATTTGATATTTCATTGTCCTTATTTGTGTTCAGTTAAGCAAAGAAGACTTCACGCTGTTTGGAGGAGTGTTTGGAAACAAGCAGGACAGTGCCTTCCAAAACCTTGAGGTAGGTTTTCATAACTTCATACATGACTATCAAATCAAATCAAGTTTTATTTATATAGCACATTTATAAANGGTGTTACACTAAACAAGGTCGGTGTAGGAACTGTGACCCAAAAGTGAATTATGGTTAACTAGAGTCACCACAATAGCACATTTATAAATGATTTTTGGTCGAGCCAAAGTGCTGTACATATAATAAAAATAGCCTACAGTAGAGACACTTTACAGCAAATACAACAACACAGATTGTTCAGAATATCAGTATGAGAAAAAACGACACCCTCTGTCCTTAGACCCTCTGTCCTTAGACCCTCACATCGTACAAGGAAACACTTCCAGAGAAAACCCCACAGTTTAAAGGGGAACATGGGAGAAACCTCAGGGAGAGCAACAGAGGAGGGATCCCTCTCCCAGGACGGACAGACGTGCAATAGATGCCGTGTGTACATTTAAGAGATAATACATTTTACAGCGTAGGTAGTCCAAATGTTAGGAAGACGAATCTACGAAGATGTCAACTACAATCCTGTGGGAGCCTTCAGGGAGGCAGCATGACGTGACCCAGGCAGGACCGCAGAGACAGGTTCAGCCACGACCCGAAGTCCACATCCAGGGCACAGGACCACAGCAAGAAGATCAGCCTCGACTCCGGATCCCGGCGTAGATATAGACACAAAACAAGAGCAAATGTGGCTGGGTTAATCGGAACAAGAGAATACAAAGACACAGAAAGACAGNACTTCTCATTCTGCTGCTTCAGTTTACAGGTAAGGATTCCTACAACATGTATATATTTAGAAACATTTAAAAAGGTCATGTATTCATCATGAATGTTACTTTATTACCTAATCGCCTTTTAACCAAGACAGAGAAG
>NW_011369102.1:411190-411394 GCF_000735185.1 Notothenia coriiceps | reverse complement strand
TCGACTCCGGATCCCGGCGTAGATATAGACACAAAACAAGAGCAAATGTGGCTGGGTTAATCGGAACAAGAGAATACAAAGACACAGAAAGACAGACGGAAGAACAAGCACTCCCTTATGATAGGTGGAGGGCAAAGGGTAGCAAGTAAGAGAGTAAGAAACAGAGGTGGAGAGGCACACTCAGGGAACAAGGTCCCCACTGGA
>NW_011369102.1:404919-411155 GCF_000735185.1 Notothenia coriiceps | reverse complement strand
GATAGGGAGGTACGCTGTGTCTACGAATGGTAACACTCCCCGGCCTGTCTAAGTCACTGTACAAACCGTTTCCCTCTAATAACACCTCGAGAGGTTAGAGAGGGAAAAGGTCTTGGATAAAAGTTACTCTTGATAAGAGAAGCCTAGAAGGCCAGAGAGAGAAAGTGAGTTTTANATCCATCCCTGGAGAGAGGAGTGACACCAAGGAGTCCCTCTTCTCCTTCTCAGCAGCATGATTAATAACCCCTGTGCCCCATAATCTCTCCATCATCTATCTATGTAAATGCCCCCAGACCTGCAGCGCCAACACACTTTGACTGATGGCTGTTCCACGGCATTGGGTTTGGTGTGTGTGTGTGTGTGTGTGTGTGTGTGTGTGTGTGTGTGTGTGAGTAAGTGTGTGTGTGCAGATTTTGCATATGTACGCAGGCGGTGTGTGAAGGTTTTTGTGGATTGAGAGGAAGAAATGAGAGAAATCACATGGTCTCTCCGCCTTGTCACAGTCAGTACGGCCTCACACACACAGTTTTTGATACAAACGGAAACGAACACTTTGGGAGAAGACGGCTTGGCACGCATGAACAAGGCACAGGGGAGGTTATCATTTACTCACACAAGAAAGAAACAAGAGACCAAATTAGATCTGGCCGAATACTGTAATGGATTCTCATTTTATCTCTTAAGCCCCTCTTTTTCAGCAATGGCAGTTTCAATAAATAGGGTGAATGGGATTAATTAGGCATCTCAAAGCACCATTTTAAATATTACATCAATTATTAATGCTTGTATAATTTTTTATCCAATGAAAGTGTCTCTACTGTGAGTTTTTTTTGAGGATTTTACTTGTTTTTGAGGCCAGCGGTGCCATACAGTATGTTTGTCTCATTTATTGGAAGTAGGCAACTAGTTCATTGGTGGACATAAACCTGAGGAGCAGGGCAGAAATCTGGGAGTTAGGGATCTTACTTTTGAATTCTGTACAAATCATGTCATGAGATTTGAGGTAAACCCATAGGAAGTGCACTTTGACATCTCCTTTAGGAAATATTTAACGTTTTTTGCAGCCCTGCAGATAGTCGCTGCCCCGGTAAATGGTCTTTATGGATGAGGAGAGAGAAACCATGAATAGTGGGAGCGAGCTAAGAAGAGAGATAGAGCTCTTAATTGGCTTAATATTTCTCATAGTGAACCGTATGTGTCATAGCCAGGATGTTAATGGTTCCTACACACCAATTAGTATGTAATGCTTAAACTGGTACTAAGTCATAACCAGCATCTCTGACACGCACAGAAGCACACATCTTACTTTATCTTCATTAAACAACCTTTAAGCAAACTTGTATGAAAGTCACTTTATTGGGGCCTCTCTTTCCCAACTTTACGATTTTCACTATTCATATGAATATTTTTGTTTCATCCTTTATTTTGTGGTCAAAATTATTGTTTATTGTGTCATTAAGATAAATATTTTTTAGCAACTCAAAAAAGGAAGATGTTACCATGATTTTAAAGAATAACACAAAATGTCATGCCTCAAACGGTCAAAATAACAATTGCTGCCAATATCAGTAACAGAAATTGAAAGAAAAATATAGAAAGTTATTGAACATGTCAACCCTTAGATGCATAAGTGGGTCTTTTTTGACCCGGTGAGGTGGTTTTCTTGAAGTATCTTTGTAATTACATTTTTTTATTATTTCATATTCCAGCTATTCCTCAAAAACATGTTTTGGATATCATTCCATTCAAATTTTTAATTGACATTTTATACATTTTAAGAAATTGTAGTTTTTGTATTACTGCCCCAAGCTTCCATAAGTGGGTCAAAAATGACCCGTATGCATTTTCTATGAAATGTCGGGTTTTTTTCAACATGTAAAAAAAAAAAAAGTCTAAAATTATAAATAGTGAAATATTAAATATTTCTAGTGTGAACCAAAATATAATACTAAATATTATACAAGTGATTTTTCTTAACCAAAATGACAAATGGCATAAAAACACATTATTCTAATACGGGTCCTTTTTGACCCACTTATGGAAGAGTGTAGTGCCAGTCACTCGTGCATCTAAGGGATAAATAGCTTTTAATTTGTTTGGCACATTCTTACTCTCCCTCCTTGTGTTTATATCAATATTTGTTATATCTATTTTTTAATAATCCTTCATTTTTTCCCAATCTAAAGTATACTGTCCCAAAACCTTATTTCACCCGGGTTAAATAAAGGATTTAGATTGTGATTATCCCTACAGGTGATTCCAGAGAGGTCCATGTCTCAGCAGGCTGTGGGCCGGTCCCTGCTGCAGTCCGTGGAGGCCACAGTCAAAGAGCCCATCATGTTTAATGTGTCCGGGAACCCCTGCATCATGCTCTGGGCTCAGAATCTCAACATCAGCCTCACAGACAAATGGATCGACCTCGCTGCAGAGACGCCATCGCTGGACGGATCCATTTGCAACGGCAGCAACTCACTGTGAGATGGCCGCCCGGCACGCTGCCATGTTTTTATGTCAAGTCAAAAGAACAGTTTCCTTTTATTCAAATGAAACAAGTCATTTGAAATGTATTCTTCTTTTCTCACTCTAGGCTTGTCCTGACCTATGCATCAGGCCACATACTACGGTAAGACAATACATTTATCATTTTTTAAAAAGTGTCAAATGCTTTGGGAACTCGTTCTTATCAATAGTCTGATGACGATGTTGCTACAGACAGTAGCTTGTTAGCTTAGCACAAAAACTGGAAACTGTTATTCCATCTTTTCCCAAAGGTGACAAATCCATCAATCTCCTCAAAAGTTTGTTTTGTCAGTAAGGTAACAGAAGGGGAAAATTGTGTATTTTTTTGTTGTCATTTTCCAAAAAAAAGTCCCTCATTCCCCTCAATAAATAATTGTTGTACACTTTAACGACAGAGATTTTTCAAAATGAGAGCAAATAAGCGTAAAACTTCTTTTAAGCCACTGGGAAATGCTGTCCATTCTTAAGTATTTCTCTTTCATGGTAACCGTTTGTACAGAGTTTCTGTTTCAGATCTTTTTTAATAATAACAAAATGTAATATTGGAAAGGTTAGAATGAACCTCTGAAACATTAAATGAGTTCAATGTAATGTTGTCTGTCCTTTTTTGATACCAGTCCACCGCTACCATATATTTATAGAAAGGAGCAGTCATTTCTCAACATTTTTTACAATTTCCCCCAGACTTATACACATATGCTGTCGTTAATATACATTCCTGTTTATCTCCAGTTTTGCCATGAGTCAACGGCTCTACAAGGTGTCCGCACGACACTGGTTCACGTTGGACTCTGTAGAGCTGCAGTCGAAAGATCTCACTGCGTCTTACGTCGGGAGACGCAACATCTACGCGCCTGCAGAGTACTCCTTCCACTGCCAGTCCGTCACCAGCTTCAGAGACACCCTGCTGGTGCCGAGCAGCAACAACAACAAGAACACCACAAACTGGAGGCTCAACTTTGTCGACTTCCAGGTACAAATATATTGCTTTTACAGCCTTAGATTTTCTGCAGCAGTGCATCGAATTCTTCATGGTGTGTTCAGGTGTCTCTTGAGTCTTGTTCATTGATGTTTTTTTCCGATACAGATTCAGGGTTTCGGTTTGGCCAACGGAACAAACTTCTCCTACGCCAGCGACTGTGCCGGCTTCTTCACCGCGGGGATCTGGATGGGCCTGATCACCTCACTGCTCATGCTGTGGATTTTTGTGTACGGCATGCACATGATCATGCAGCTCAACACAATGGATCGGTTCGACGACCCCAAAGGTCCTTCGATTTCAGTGCCTCAGACAGAGTGAATCATTCCTCAAACACTGTCCTTCAGTGCCTCCTAGGAGACTCCCTCCTTGTCATGTTGCTGTGTTTTGGCCTTTTTCTTTGGATATGTGTTCAAATCTTTACTCTGAATTTCTCTTCTGTCATTTTCTATCCTGAATCCTTCCACAGCTGTCTTTTTGATACGGTTATCTTGCAAAGCACATTTTTATTTCACCTCCACCAGTGCCAAAGAGGATGCTCCTTTTTTCCTAGTTGATGAGAAGTGCATGTGCTAAAATATGTTTTTGTGCCACTGTTGGTCAGAATTATTTTCCTTAAAATGATAAGCAATAATTTCTCAACACCAGAGAATGTATTCTGTGCCAACATGAATGTGATGCTTGATGCTGTAGGACCGTATCAGACCTCTTGACTTCTTTTTTTTTTCAACCTAACTGTCATTTCAAGATTACTGGTTATGAAAAAGAAGTGCCTGTATATAAAGAGTACATTTATGTTTGTGACTTTTAGAATTGCCTTGGAAAGGTATGTTAATAATTAACCTTGGATGTAGTTCTGTTCTTGCTACTAGCAGACAGATCCAACTCAAGTGCCACAAAGCAATTCAAACATTTCTTCTTGAGTAATTTATTTATGTAAAAAACAAGTTTAATGCTTATCTTTAAAGTTTACTCCATTGCTTCAGGTTCATCAAAGAATAATAGTGCCTCACTTCTGCTTGTGTCAAACCTTTGAATGTGCAATTGCCTTGACTTGTAAATTGTCCCTAATTGAAAATAAAGATATCTGTAAATCTTGGTGTAAATCGGTTGTTTTAATGATATTCAATGAGATTCAGATATCCGAATGTGTCATTTTTCACAAGTACGAAACGCCATGAATTTGCGTCAATTAACGTAACAGTTCGGTTGCCATAGTTGCAATGTCAAAACACAACAACGTCATCATAGCTAGTGGAGACGTTGCTAACAGCCTGGGAGCTTAATTCTACTTATAGTTTCTTGTTTTTCACCATTTTCTTTCCCGCAAGTTGTTTCTAAAATGTCAGAAGCTCCAATTCAGGGAGTCTGGTTCGGCACCTCCCAGGACAGGAAACTTTTCCCCGGAAATTTTGCACCAGACCGGCTGGGAAACCATATGGCACGACCGGAAGTGCCGCACATCGGCCCCGGCAGCTATGACAACCACGAGGTCTGTGTCATCTGCTTATTTTTATATATTTTCACGCATAATAAATTATCCTTTAAAAAAAAAATATATATATACAAACTCAAAGTGTTTTAAACCCTAATTTGTTGGTTTGCTCTATCATGTTAACGTTGATTGTAATACACTTTATTTATAGAGCTCCTTCCATTCATATTATATTTCCATTTCTTTGCAGTACGGCACCATAGTGTATGATCTACAGAAGACACCGGGTAGTAAGAAAGGATACAGTCTGTCTGCGAGGACTGCAGCTCGCTTTCCGCCCTGCAGCCTGGTACATATTCACCTCCAATGAGGGTTTTAACATATTATATTAATTACTTTCAGCTTTACTGTTGTTTAAATGTTTAGCAAAGTATCATATTTCATAAGCTCTTTGTGTGTTTTGTAAGCAAACTTAGGCTACCACCATGAACATCCATTATTGCTAAAAAGAAGAAGACAGAACTGAGGTTGGGTTTAAGTTGGATAGGCCTTTAAGACATATTGTCTTCTTAATTGGTTTCACAAACACAAACTTAATGTTAAATGTATGCCAAGATAAAATAATATTTCTTATGCGGAACAGGTTTTTGGATTACTGGTGTGTCATTGATTTTACATAATATATATATTTCAATAGAATAACATTTTTGTTTCCCAATACCTTCCATGTCATGTGACCCAGTGACTCCAAATCTATATAAGCTTTTATTACTACACTTGACTAATAAGACAAACATCTTTTATTGAATTTTAAGTAATTTTTCAATTAGATTATAAATGTGAATGCCTGTCCAATAACCACCTAAACTAACGTCCTCAAACAACACCAGGAGATATCAAACACATCTACTAAAATTATGTTCTTGGGATTCCCCCAGTTTCAAGTATGGTGCTACAAGGCTGGAATACCCATCGAACATGTTACGTTTATTTTATTTCTTACATATTCTATCCCCAGACAGCGACCCCTTCCCCAATGCAGTACCAGCAGGATCAGAGCTACTCCAGAGTCCCCCCTCCTGGCAAAACCCCTTTCGCCTCGACCACACAGAGGTTCAAAACCATGTTGTGTACAGCCAAGGACAGCCCAGGGTAACACACACACACACACACACACACACACACACTGAACTGACAGCTGTTTGATACAGGCCTGGGACCTACGCTCACGATGCGGTGACTGACAGGAAGGTGAGCTGGCCGATGTGCTTCGGGAGCCCTGATTGGTCCAGACTGCCTCAG
>NW_011369102.1:389213-404909 GCF_000735185.1 Notothenia coriiceps | reverse complement strand
TTACATCTTAAGTCAATAAAGTATCGATATTTTTCATCAGTATAACCCTCCTAAAATTAGATCTTCGATTCCACACCAGCACCCCCTTATAACTATTGAGTGTTCCGACGGATAAATATTTGACGGTCCTGTTTAAACCTGACATGCACATTAACAACAAAACTATTAAAAAAATACACCAAATTAAACTATTTAACATACGCTTTACAATACTGTAAATATATGTATGCAGATTACTGTATCACATGAAGAAGCTGCAGTAAATGATATCCAAGAATAGACAGCTGAAAATGTATTAGCGTGTGCCAGGTGTGATCGCATGTGGTGGAGCGGCGCACATACGACGAGCGTGTGTACGTGTGTGTATTGTGTGTGCTGGGTTGTGGTGTGTGTGGTGTGTGTGTGTGTGTTTGTGTGTGTGTGTGTGTGTGTGTGTGTGTTGTGTGGTGTGTGTGTGTGTGTGTGTGTGTGCGTGTGGCGTGTGCGTGCTGCGTGCTTGTGTGTGTGTGTGTGGTTTTTTGCATCTGGATATCCGATCGGATGGTTACTAAATTCCTTTTCTTTAATGGCGGTCATTTTTGACCGGGAACACCATGGGTGTTACAAAGTTGACTAAATCATCCAAAATGCAATGAAAGTGGTGATCAGTAATTTGATGTGTTCAAATGTCTACTGTGAAGGATATCATAAAGCCTTAATGCAATCAAATGTAAAACAAAAAAGTTATGATTGATGAAAGTATGTAAATCGGTCAGATTTGACCCGAAGACAACAGGAGGGTTAAGTTAAATAACCTTCAAATCTCAACATCTTTTGGTTAAGTTTTGTTTTTAACAAGTTAATTAAGGCGTTGTTTAAAAAAAATATGCAATAACAGGTTTTCACATTTAAAAAAATGCCGCGTGCACTTTATAATCTGATTGTTTTAACTAATTCTCTGCATGTACATCATCAAAACAGCCAAAACGGATCTATAGATCTGACTTGAATTACATTGAATAATTTAATTTGATATTTGTCATTTTCTTAATTGATTTTTTTTTGTATACTCATATTTTCACAAAGGTCTTTCGGACTGATATCCTGCACATATTTTATCTCTCAGAATAATTTTCATATTGTTATTGAGCATACTTTTTAGTATTTGTATATTTTATTAGTTTTATTGAATTTAGTAATTTATGTTATAATAGTTATATATGTGCTCCCTTTCTACAACTTAACTCCTTTTACTGTGTAAATGCATGCATCCTTATACACCAAAGCACATTCCCTGTATGTATAAACTGTTAATATTGAGTCCGTGGGATAACAACCACATGTAGATCCCCCCAAGAAGAGACAAGTCCATCCTGTTTGAATCCTCCGCTGCGCGTTTTGACCATACTCTGTTAGAATAAAGGTTGTGACAGAGCTCAGATGTGGACACTGCCCACTCCTCGCACCAGCCTCACAGCCGGCGGGAGTTTGCGTGCGCAGTTTTCTCCCTCTCATGCGTCGCGACTCGCGAGCGCACAGAGGGTGCACGGTGTCAGTTAGCTCGCGCCTCTCGTAGCGGTCGGTCGCTGCTTCATGGTTGCGTCTCGCAGCAGGAATTTTGGGAGTGGAAATTCCGCTGTTATACTTTCACGACTCGCTTCGTATTCTGACATTTCTGCTGTGAACACAGAGAGAGAAAGAGGCGGAGAGAGAAATACGGAGTGAAATCTGGAGAGCTTATCCTCCGATGTTCCTTACCCTTGCTTTTCACTGAAAACCGGTTAACTACTGATTGCTCCTTCTTTCATTTTCCACTTGGAAGTATCGATCCTGTTTTCCCAAGGTTTGATGAAGAATCGCAAACTGCCACTTCTGGATTTTCCCCTTTTTTGATTCTTTATCTTCCCTGCTTTTTGGATTATATTTTGTATTTAGATGGCAAGTTGTCCCCTGACAGACACGGGGATTTGGTGCTGAAGCTCGCAGGATGCTGAGGAGCCTACAACAACCACATATCTTACTTTGAGACAATCTGCTCGTATTTGTGTCGCTTTTGGACGTAAACCCCCTCTGGACGTTTCCCCCCCCTCCCGTTTGTCTTTATTTTCTTTGACATCATGTCTGTTTTGTACAATCTAAGGATGCGTAGTGGATTGCTATTGTTCATTTTCACCCAAGTCATCCTGGTTGCTTCGTTGACTCAGACTGGTAGGTGTTGACTGCTTGTATGAATACATGTGGCTTGACAACAGGCTGATTCATTTTGCATCATTTTGCACCATTGTTGCCTCTCACCTGTTAATGCCTTGGCTTCTCCCTGTGAGAGCACGTCTGCAGGGGATCAACTTAGTCACATAAATACTGCGTTTAGCCTGCTATAATCACCCTAATAGAGGAACCATACTTAAGGATATTATAGAAAATACACCGATTGTTAGAATATTAGCGATATAAAAAGACCCTTAAAAGTACCTTACAATCAATGCAAACTGACAATGTACCATCACAGACACACCTTTGTTAAGATGTCCACATTATAGTGGAAATAAAAACAAATTATTGATCGTTTGTTCGCGCTTCATCCATTCAGAGATGAATTTTGGAGCTTTTGCGCGCGTTGCCACTGAAGCTTGATGCAGGCTCAGGCTGCGAGCAATTTCATAAATCATTCATTGAGAAAATTACATTTTATCATGCTGCCTGTTTGCAGGGGAAGAATAACCCAGACTTCACCTATACAGGCACAGCGTATGGCAAGGATGGCACCTTTTCTAAATGAGTATAATGGGGTGTTTTAACACCTTGTTGAGGCTTGATATAAATCAGATTGTGTGGAGGTGCAGGATGTCAACATATGTTTGTGGATTTATGGAGATCCCAAGCTTCCTAAACCCTAAATCTAAGTGAAATCAGTGCGTTAAATAGTCAATTTCCTTCTCCTAACTTAACTTTCTCCCCTCTCTCTCGCAGATAAATGCGGGGGGACTATAGAGATCCACACCCCGGACTACCTGACCTCCCCCGGATATCCAGGCGCGTACCCGCCCTCCCAGCAGTGCGTGTGGGTGATCTCAGCCCCGGAGCCCGGGCAGAAGATCCTCATCAACTTCAATCCGCATTTTGATCTGGAGGACAGAGACTGCAAGTAAGATTTCACTCCTCACTCTCTCTCTCTCTCTCTCTCTCTCTCTCTCTCTCTCTTCTCTCTTAATCTCCCACCCTTCCCTTTACTCCTCAATCCTGCCTGGATACAGCGTGAAACTCTGCCACCTATTGGTCAAGGATTAAAACATCTGCTCCCAGGGAACAGGGTTCTTGAGATATGGCTCAGAAGAAATGGGGTTTGATGGGTTTTGTAATCCATACTTAATCAGGAGGCATGGCTTTGTGTCTCTGCTTGGGGTTTTTGGCAGTGCTTTTAGAGGAGAGTAAATCCCAGCCAAACTCTGCGTGCATACGCTTTCTTTGTATTGATGGAGTTCAGTTTGCTCATTGCAGGAATAGAGAATTGGTGTTTACTTTTCATCTAGAGACAGGCAGAGTCTACCTGTTTGTATTTGCAGGAGGAATGGAGTTTGTTTGAAGGAATATAACCTTGAGGATCCAATTTAGTTTTGCAAATTGTTGGAAGTGCTGCCATCAGGTTTTTGTGAGTCTGAGGATTTTGGAAACATAAGCTGAGGTTTTTTGTCTGGGGCAATCATTTTTTCACACATTGTGCTTGTTCATCGACTTTTATATGTGAAGCAGAAGGTTTTTAAATCAATTTCCATCGCTAACAAATACTGAATTTTCTGCTCGTCCAACATAAAGATGATCTGCTTTTCATTGTCTTCGATAATAGTTTCCTTCCTATAACATAAGATGTACTTTATTAAGCCTACATTGGGAAATGGTTTAGTTACAGAAGCATGTATACAAGGCATTGCAAATTAAATATAAGTAAAAACAAACATATTAATAGATGCATATGAGTATCTATAGAGCACACACATACAGAATAAAGTAGAATACACTATGATAGGCTAACCTACAATTATAAGAATCTATCAACATAGGATATATACGTTATAAAGTGTGGCATTTGTTCATTAAAATGGCTTTAGTTTTGAGTCTTTTGGTCAAACAAAATAGATTTGATATGAGTTTAGACTCTGGAAACTTTTATTTGTGTCTTTTTCCTTCCAGACAATAAATTAATTGGATGTGCAAATCGTTAACAGATTATAATAAAAGTGAATCATATTTTTTTCCCACCACTATCACTCTTTTATGTGTCTCTGCGCTGGCAAGGCAGGGAGCAGTTTGGTTTTAAAACTTTCTTACGTGACATTTATTTTCCACACAGACATCACAAATCATTCCTGTACATGCTGTCTCATGGCATAACTCTACTAAACCTGTAAACCTGTAAACAAGTACACACACACACACACACACACACACACACACACACACACACACACACACACACACACACACACACACACACACGTGTTAACCCTCTAACACGACCTCATGGTCAGATCAGCTCAGGACAGCATGATGTATCTGCATCTGCTTTTCACCTACAGGGAAGATTTGCTTCACTTCTTGTCCTAGAGACCCATGCCCTCTTACACAAACAAAGCCCTGAACTCCAAAAAGCATTGTCAGTAAGCCTCATGAAGCCGTCACCACTGTGGGAGGTGGCCTGGCTCCACTTGGCTTTAAATGGCAAGATCTGCCTTTATCTCTCTGCCTGTGAATTCTTGACTTGGCCGAACATTAAGACAAAGTATTTTCTTCTCCAAAAAGAGTTTGGAGTGTGTGACAAAGTGAGTATATGCATATCAAGTATCCAAAAGACTTTAATACAAATAGTTCTCTGACAGTTTTCTCTAACAAACTTCTGTCTTGTTATTCTCTTTCTTTGTCCTTCTCTTATAAAGCATCACACTATGGAAACCATTGGAGAGATCATCCCGTTTGCTAAGGAGATGCTGACCCAGAGGCCCAGCCTCAGCATGCTGAAGCTCTACATGCTGGGCTCCACTCTGGTGGTGCTGGGAGTCGTGGGAGGACTGGTGGAAACTGTTCTCCTGCCGTTTGGGGAGCAGGAAACTGTTGAGGACGCTCCAGGAGAGCTCATCATGGAGAAGGAGAAGAAGCCAGACATGACCATGGTCAGCCCTGAAGAGGATGACGTGTACGAGACGGAGCTGATGGAGGCCAAGGCCAAACATCTGGTGACGGGCCGGAGGAGAAGCTCCATCCGCTTACTTGGTTCTTAAAGAAACCCTCCTCTACTGGTGTAAATGGACACAACACTTAAAATGTTTATGGTAATGGTGCTGAATTAAATCACCACGTTGAACTTGTCACTTTGTACTCGTTTTTTTATTTCAGATCTGGTTAAACATGAAAGAAATGATATACACTGCAGGCTATAGTAATGTCTGGCTGCTGGGCAGCAGATACTTGTGGATGTGACTTGATGAATGTGTTGGGAAAAAAATTGAATGTGTGTGATTAAATTCGTTTTGCACTCGAATAAAGCTATTTTTCAGCAACCTCAATCAGGCCTTATTAGTAGCACTTTTTAAATGTTGCAAAAAGATCAAATAGATGTATAATAAAGAATAGATTGTAAATAAAAATACTCATTTACAGGTTAAAGAGTTACATTTAGTTCCTTACTTATGTAAAGGATGTAAATATTGTAATCGAAACGTAGGCCTTCTTGAAGTATACAAGTAAAAGTACACATTCTGCAGAAAATGTATTCCTGTCAGCATAAATATAAATTAAATAATAGAGGATGATGTGTTTAGTTGTTCAATATTTATAATCCGGATGTGTTATATTATTCTAAAGTGGCCCATTCTGCATAATGAAAACGTTTGTTACGTTAAGAATATTTGGCTGATTGATCTTCAGCAACGCAAATGTGATCCACAAAGTAACTCAAATGTGTAACTCAAGCAGTTAGACAAATAGAGTAAACATTAGTACAGTAACTGAATAAAACTACCATCATGGCATCAGTGTCCACAAGTCACTGACAGAATGACAGTGTGTGTAATTCTACAAACAACCACTAGATGGCGGCAGTAAATACATCTTGGGTTCATTTCAACTTCCGCCCATGTAACGCAAACCGGAAACGACGAAATAGATCCTTGTTTACTAACCGCGGTTAAAACTGCCGTCGAAGAAATGAATGTTTTGTTACGATAGAATTAAATTACTTAACTCCAACGAGAAAAAGTACACCAAATAAGATATGGCGGACCCTGCGGTGGCCTCGGGGGCCGCACTGAGTGCAGGAGGGGTAAGAGACGGCTTTTATACTCCCCGTCATTAGCATTATGAAGCTAACTGAGCTGTAGGTGTTTTGCTAACTGTTAGCTGTTAGATGGAAGACACTCGTCTGTGTTGAATGTGTCTCTCAATAACTTAACATAACTTCTCCTAAATACACAATGAGCCTGCTGTACCTCATCACAGACGACAAGGTTAGCTACATCACCGTACTAATGTTACTAATGTGCATGTAAAAGCTAATGAATGGTCATTTAACCGTCGCGAAAAAAGGCATGTGGACATGTTTCTAACGCTGCAGACTCGTTATCTCTATATTTACCAGATAACAATGTGACTAAAATGATGTGTACAGTAGGGTTGTTAGTGTAGGTACAATTATCTGTATGTGTTGCCCTGCGTTACACCTGCTAATGTGTAGCTACATGTGCTCCTGTAATAATAATTCAAGCCTGTCAACAAGCAGTGGGGGAAAATACCTAACAAGAAGTACATAAACTAAAGTTGTAGTTTAAGAACAGTTAACATACTTGTATTTTACTTGAGTATTATCATATACTCAGTAGTTTGCAAAGTATCTATAATTGTTTTTCTCTTTAACATTGACGTTATTGATCAAGCAGAATAATGTCATGGGAAAGACTGCGAAAGATACATGAACTGATGTACTGTAATTAAGTTCACATTCAAGCATTTCTGAACTTAAGTATTTCCCTTTAAGGCTACTTGTACTTATTCTTCACTGCTGCTCAGAACATCTTAAGAAACTTAAGGTCAAAACGTTTCCGGGTAGAAAACTTCTTAGTCTGCTAACTAAATTAGCTTGGACCATTAAAACCCTTGTAATGTCATACTCTCATATTATTGGACTGTTGTAACTGAGCTTTGTTCCCACCCTTAAGTCAACGTTATGTTGTTCTTCTTTCATACTGTGATGATCGGTTGTCCTCTTGGGGACCTTTCTTCTCACCTACTTGATGTGTTATTCCTTGTATGTGTTCCAGCGGGGGAGTGGGGGTAAAGCCGCCACCAGCCCAGCAGAGAACTACCACCTGGCGCGGCGCCGCACCCTGCAGGTCGTGGTCAGCGCCCTGCTGACAGAGAGCGGCTTCGAGAGCGCCGAGAAGGCAGCCGTAGAGACGCTCACTGAGATGATGCAGAGCTGTATGTATCAACACTAGAGTGAAGCTTCATTTATCCTTAGAGATGCACATTTTATTTGTGGACCAAGATTACAAAGAGTGTGACTCATTTCCATTTGAATGGACTCGCATTAAAGCGCAGTCATGTCTATCTCAATGTGTGCAAGATCACACATTTATCAAATATTTCTTTTGTGTGCCGAGATTTTGGTCAAAAAGAATACCATTCTCTGTTGAAATCATGTGTGCAGGCCCCTTTTTGTGTAGATAGTGATTGAATGTAATGGCGGTCATTCTTCATTATTGTTGATGACATTGAGTTGGGTTTGTTGGATCAGTACGAACCCTGGTACCGACCGCATTACGTGGGCCAAGTCCACATTGCTCCACATTCAATACATCATTTATTTGCTGCTTTGAGCACACTTTGAACTTGTTGTGCTGCGGCTTCCTGCATCTGCATGAGTCAAATGCGCATTTGAATGTGAAAGCAGTGACAGGATTGACTTGACAACACCATCCACTGTCAGCGGATGTTAT
Organism: Notothenia coriiceps; assembly: GCF_000735185.1. Taxonomy (NCBI): domain Eukaryota; kingdom Metazoa; phylum Chordata; class Actinopteri; order Perciformes; family Nototheniidae; genus Notothenia; species Notothenia coriiceps. The sequence goes on along the minus strand of NW_011369102.1, from coordinate 396,945 downwards.
AATCAGGCTCTATCTTTCACTAATATAACATGATAGAAAGCTTGTTCCCTATATGACTCATCACTAGGGATGGGTATCGTTAAGGTTTTAACGGTACGACTACTTTTATCGATACCGCTTATCGGTCCGGTCTTTTAACGGTTCTCTTATCGGTTCTTTTGGAGAAAAAAATAAGTTCAACTAACTAAACAAAACTAACATTGCTTTTTATTTAAATTAAATGCATAATATTTCACATCAAAAGAAACAACAATATTTTAACAAATCGTATTAAATAATCTGATGACAGAACTGTAAACAGAATAGCTGAAACTTTAACAAAATAAATAACTCAGTTACCTCTAATCATTAACCCATGTTTGTATCATTGAGTTAACTCTGTGTGTTGCTGCTAGCATACATAACACCTGACACATTACTCGTGGATGGGGCTACAGAGCTACTAGAAAGACAGTCGAACCCGGTGCATTCCTCCGTCTGGATGTGGTGCACTTCTCCAAGATGTTTAGACAAATTGCTCGTGTTACCGCCCTTACATGATAAACTCTTATTGAACTTTAGGCAACGAGCATCGAGACGGGCAAAGTTTAACCACACCTCGGGGACAATCTCTCCGCCATCTCCTCCGTGTGTGTGTTGCTGCATGGAGCAGCTGCGTGTGTGTAAACTGCCCCGCCCCCTCGCACACAGACGGGCGAGGGATATCGAAAATACTAGAACGCATTTTGCAGTCTTTTTGCATATTAGAAACGGAGTTGGCGACACTAAAACTGCAATATAATGTTTGTCTAGCAATAATACACGTGACATATATTTTTTACGTGTCTCCAGTACCGATAAAAAGACCGATAACGTCGGAGCTTAACGGTACCACGGCCTTTAATAATTCAGCCCCGGGGCCCGTTTAACACCGGGGCTCGGTACCCACCCCTACTCACTACAGGATTCTCCATAAACCTCATCATGGAAACTCATCACAATCAACCTATTGAGTCTTTTTAATCATCATTTACAATAAAAAGCCAATATTGTCCTATCTTTTTTCTGCTGTATCCACCCTGTGTGCTTCCACATATTCCACCAAAAAGTATTACTGCACACACAAATTAAATATCATCTCTATGACTCATGCATTTATTATTTATGCCAAATGATCCGCCTTCATGTGTAGAGTTTGAGTATCCTGTTGGTTGATTGCACTTACTGTAAGTCTCTGGATAAAAGCTAAATGCAGAGTTTCTTAACCCCAGTGTTGTTTTTGTCCCTTCTCCAGATATAACTGAAATAGGTCGGTGTGCCAAAGCTTACTGTGAACACACAGCCAGAAGCGTGCCCACCCTCTCAGATACTGTGGTCACACTCATTGAAATGGGTAAGTACCAGTGGCGCCGACATATCAACTATGCACACGGTGACGCAGAGGGCTTGATTTAATGTTCGTGTCACTGCAGGTTTCAACGCAGACACCCTGCCTGTGTATGCCAAGAGATCACAGAGGATGGTGATAACTGCCCGTAAGTACACACTCTGCTTTACACTCTTAGTATGGATTGGGAAATTGATGAGTAATGGTAGTCTCACTTTCTAAATTGGATTTTTATTCGAAAAATATAAACGTTATTCTTTCTGTCACCTTCAGCTCCAGTGACGAACCAACCTGTGACTCCCAGAGCTCTGTCAGCGGGACAGAAACGCACACATCCTGCTTACATCCAAGGCCACTTCCCAGAATTCCCTGACCCTCACACCTACATCAAAACACCTGTGAGTAAAAACATTGTCGTGGCTGTTATAAAGATCCCCAAACAAATCCTGAACCAATGCCATTTTCCATTAAATATATAATGTTGACCTTCAGTTGCTCCACTCATCAGGGCGTTAGCCAGCCAGCCCTTCTTAATGTCTAACGCAGGAGTGGGGAACCTCCGGCCCCCGGGCCGTATACGGCCCGCGAGACCATTAGGTAGGGCCCTTGAGGTAATTTATAAACACACGCAAAAAAGAAAAATTTAAGAAATCTAGACCGCAAAAAAATTAAACAAGGGAGTGCCGGTTTTTCCTGGCCAAGGTCAGGGTCCTTGAACACAACACGAGCCTAACGTGTCATCACGTGGTATATGTCTCGTCTGACAGGGGTGCAGTTCTGACGGAGAGCACCAGAACACCACTCCGGCACTTCCAAAAATGGCAGTACCCATAAGGAGCCGTACACATGCCGCAGTTTCTGCGTGGCTCTGTCTTTAGTAGTAAGCCCAGTGGCGATCTGTTCATCTGTCATACTGATCATACAGTCAATAACTTTGTTGTTATTAGCATCTGGTTAGCTAGCTATGCTAACGAATATAAGAAGCTTTTTCTCCAACCAGTGAGGTAAAGGCACAACTTTATATGATCATTATAGTTATAAGAAAACAAGAGAATAAAGTTAACAGGTATAAAATACTATATGAAAGTTAAAAAAAAGTTGTTATTAATAAACAAGAATACAGTTTGAAAGGAGAGTGATTTGTAAAATATCCATAAAGAAAAAAAACAGTTCTGTTTCATATGGGTGTTGAGAGATGTATCCATAGATCTCCTAATGTTGCTTTCAAAGTGCACCAGATTGATGCTTTTAACTTCAACATTTAAAAAAAAATCTTCCCGGGGGAGCATAGGGGACCCCCCTAGAGGAGGTTAGGTCCCCCCCCCACTTAAATCATGCCCACATGGATAGGAAACTAAATACATTTGCACACATCTTGTGTCCATATCTTTCTGTTTTGGTGTTCCTGCCACAACCGTGCACGTGCATGCATACGCGAGTCATGGTAAAATATCTGGATTAAGAGGTTGCTTTTTCTTTGCACAGCATGAAAGAAAGGCGAAATTAATGGGCTGTGATTTTAGTATTTTTAAGCAGAGGTTGAGTTCAATAATTTGTACGGCCCTTGGAGGATTTTGAAAAAATTGAAATGGCCCTTGAGAGGAAAAAGGTCTAACGGATGAAGTTCAGAAGGTGAAGTGTTTGTCATTCATTTTTGATCTCCACTCAGACATTCAGAGAGCCTGTATCGGACTACCAAGTTGTGAGAGAGAAGGCAGCGAGTCAGAGGAGAGACGTGGAGCGAGCGCTCACTCGCTTCATGGCGAAGACCGGGGAGACCCAGAGCCTTTTCAAAGACGACATCACTGCCTTCCCATGTGAGTGATTACAACAAGAGAGCCTGTCTTTCCAAACTCTGTTGCAACAGGAGAGTTATGAAACCATGGGCCCAACCATTTCTTAATAAGAGCAAAGCGCACACTTTACATTCTTGTTGTTTTGTGTGTCTTTGTGTACTTTATGTCCTCTCTGTTGGTTTCGCTGCTTTTCAGTCGTCATAAGTGTCATGGCCGCTGTTTTAAATCTTTTGGAAGTCTTTGTATATTTCTCTCTGGTCATTTTAATACTTTTTAAAGAAGCGTTTCTTCCTAGTTGTTTTTGTCCATCGAGGGACTTGAGTCATTTTGCAGGTCAAAGCCAGCGCTGTGTCTGAAGGCAGTTCAGTAATCCATGGTTTGCAGCTTCATGTCTGTTCTGCCACGGGAAGTCGTATTTGTTTTTACGTCATCGCTTATCTCTGTGATTGTGTTCTCAGTGATCGCAGCCCAGCCGAGCTCCATCCCGTATCTCAGCGCGCTCCTGCCCTCGGAGCTGGAGCTGCAGACTCTGGAGGAGACGGACTCCTCGGAGCAGGACGACCAGACCGACAGCGAGAACGCAGCAGGGAACATCACCAATGTAAGTCACTGAAAACAACAAAATACTTGTATATGTCAACAAAAAAAAATTTAGAGTAAAAATGTCATAATTTAGTATTTCAAAATAAAGTCATAGTAGAATGTCCAAAATAAAGTCAAAGGAAACCTTACCTAAAATCCCCAAAAGTCAGACTTTAAGTCATCAAAAAAAGGATGGAAAGCCATAGTATAGTATTTTCAAAAAGAAGTCCTAGTCAAGTAAAAAAGTCATTATAGTATGTCGATCAAATATCACAGGGTAGTTCGTTAAACTTCTTTTTTTCTTAAAGTAATGACGATTGTTAAGGGAAAAAAAAAAATATTATCTCAAACAAATGAAGTCAAAGTAAGACATTCAACAGGAAGGTAATGTGAAGTATGCAGTCAGCTCAAACATTTGAAATGTGACCACTTAAAATGAAGGAACAGAACATAGAGCAAAGCAGATAATCAGTTTAAGGTGACATAGAATCACAGAAACGGGTAAACCGACAAAAGCTTACAGACAAGAACGCGCAAAAACTGAGTTAAAATAATAAAATGTGTCCTCTTGATTACACGTGTCTATACATAATAAATATTTCATATTACCAAAGCCACATATTTTGAGAACATTTTAAGAGAGGTGAGATTCTAAATCACCCAGCAGTAAAGCAAAATAAATGCTGTAAATGTGATCAGCGTGTATGGTAGTGTTTAGCAACGATAGCTCTTAAAAAAATGTTTCCGTTTCCCTCTCAGGATGATCCAGATGCGGACAAAGAGAACTCCATGCTTCCTCCCAGCAGCGTCGTTCCCTCCGTAAAGGCCACGGAGGACAGCGTGATCGACAACCCTTACCTCCGGCCCGTCAAGAAGCCCAAAGTCAGGAGGAAGAAATGAGCTCTTTATGAACCTCAGACTCTCAGTTGCCACAGCGATCAGTGTCGATGGGACCAGCACTGCTGTTGGATTTTTGTATACCGACGGACTTCTATTGAAGAGATCTTTTTTGTTTCCATTTTTCAGCAAGAACTCACTTTGTCAAAAAAATTGTAAGAAACATCACGGTGTAAAAAACAAACAATACAGTCATTTTGTGAATAAAGAAAAAATAAGCTTCTATATCTTTTGTTCCTCTTTATATACCCATCAATTTCTGACAACAGTTACAACCATTACATCGTTGGTAAATATTTAGTTTAAAACATTTGAAAAAGGAAACTTCTTAAGTCAATGTTGTATTGGCATTTGTCAATTAACTTTACAATGGATAGTACAGACTCAGGTAGGCCACTCTCCTTCTGTGCTTCATGAACTCCTTTTCATTGTTTAGCTGAAACACAATAATATTACATGTTGCTACATTCGGGGTATAGGTTGTGAACTCTGGACATTATAGTATGTCGAAATAATTAATAAAAAAAACTCATAGTATGGTAGTTTGTCGAAAAAATAAAAGTCATAGTATGGTCAAAATAACTCATAGGCCTTTGTATAGTATGTTGAATCTATCTGAAAAAAGTCATAGCATAATATGTCGAAAAACATCATCCAGTATTTAGGATTTAGCTGGAATATGGATATGGTAAAGCACAATCAAAATGCCTCTATTAGTATATTTTGACATTTTGGAGTCAAGACTTTACCTTCACTCTGAGGGACTTCTTCTCTATCTGAGGCAGTCTGGACCAATCAGGGCTCCCGAAGCACATCGGCCAGCTCACCTTCCTGTCAGTCACCACATCGTGAGCGTAGGTCCCAGGCCTGTATCAAGCAGCTGTCAGCTCAGTTCATTGTGTGTGTGTGTGTGTGTGTGTGTGTGTGTGTGTGTGTGTGTGTGTGTGTGTGTGTGTTACCCTGGGCTGTCCTTGGCTGTACACAACATGGTTTTGAACCTNCTATATTTGAATAATATAGTGTAGGACCATACCTATATAAGGCATATTTATACTTTTTATTTTTCAAAATACCAAACAGATCATGCATTTTAGCCATTCCTCATGGAATGGCTAAAATGCATGATCTGTTTGGTATTTTGAAAAATAAAAAGTATAAATATGCCTTATATAGGTATGGTCCTACACTATATTATTCAAATATAGCATGATGGGTCCACTTTAAGGTTCCATAAAATCTCTGACACTCGAACATTACACACCATTAAAATGTCACAGTTCCAGCAGCGATAAAACCATGAAGCTCTACTGCTGCTGGATATGTGTCTTTGTTCAAATTAGACATAAAGTTATTATCACTCTTCAACAAGTGTCAGTCCAGGATAATCTATTTTAGCCCAAGTGGGTCTTTCAATACTCACATTGAGCTGTGGATATTTAGTTCCAGCACCACTATCAAGTATGAATCACCAGGTTTGTTTATAGGGATGTCAAAATATACACGTGTACTATAAGAGTTTATTTGTTGCGCTAGAAGTTTAATTAAAACGCTCTCGTATTACAGTAGGTTTAACATTAACGTGTGTGTTTCCACTCCTGAAAAGGATGCATCATAGCACACTGGTGTGTCCACAAATACAGTGCATCGTTAACCAGGCTGGACAAAGGCTTGAACACCTTTCCGTAGCATCCGTTTCCATTAGTTTTCCACACCAGGCTTTTCAAACTCTGCTTCAGACAGATTTGTGGTGGCAGGTGGGAACAGGGGTAAATGAATCAGGACTGAGATGACTGAACATGTTTGGGTCATGGCCCTCTTCCAAATGAACTGCACAGGACAGAAGGATTTAACGGTCTTTGCTGTAGACTTGGAGTTAACAAATACTTATGACTTTTTAAATTCTTACTCATTTGTGTTTGACGGCAAATTAAATCTAAATGAATCTAAACATTTGGACTGCACAATTATTTGACTTTTAAAAAAAAATCTCAATATGGACTCACTAGTGTATCATTCAAATCGCAGAAAGCACAATGTTTGTTAAAGGCTAAATGTGTTTAATGACCATTTTAAATGAAAAATTTATGCTTAACAAATCACATAAAAGAAATCACATGATGATTATTTCAATAGATTTTTTAAAGATGTGAATTATAATGCAACAATTACAATCCCTCCAATATCTGGAATCAAATTGCAATATCAGACAAAATACTCGGAATTACTTTTTACAAACCTGTAGTCCTACAAACTTTTTCAACAATTACATCTTTCATTGTTGTTGAAACCAAAACATGCATCTTAGGTAAGATCAAGCACTAAATTTAGTTTGATCTGACTTTTTAAATCCCTGATGTTATCTTTAGTACCGGTGTTTGTTCTGCTGCAGCTTAGAGTATTTTCAGTCCGCACAGTTAACCTGAATAAACAGCTCATGTTGGCTCAGAGGTTTGTAGTATCAAAATACAGAGCTGGATTTACAGAAACACAGAATTAGAGACGCCCAAAATATGTTTTCACCCCTCAGAAGCCCTCTCTCTCTTTGCGTGTGCGTGCGTGCAGTGTTCCTCCCCACTCTGTCCCGACCCCTCCATGTTGACAGCCCTAGCTGACACCTCCTGTTGCCTCACCTCCTCCCCCCCCCCACCCCTCTCTGGTAATAATGGGGCGGCCTGCTCCCTGACCTCTGACCTGCAGGAAGCAGTAAAGCCGTTATCGGCGTGCCACAGGGCCTCGGTGCGGCCTCGTTTGTTTTTGAAAGCACATTTTCCAAAAGGCTGACAAGCTCCAGGATCAGTGGGACATCCGTCCAGAGCAGCGGTTTTCAAAGTGTGAGGCGCGCCTCCCCGGGGGGGCGCCAGAGAGCTTCAGGGGAGGCGCAGCGTGAGAAAAAAATAACGAGAAACAGTGAAATCTAGCTAGTTAACTTCAGCTAAGTTTATGGGAGGCGTGTGGTGCAGTGGGTTGTGCGTTAGTGTTTGGATCAGGGGGTCACAGGTTCAAACCCCACTGCAGTCAGCATGTCGTTGTGTCCCTGAGACACTTCACCCCAAATTGCTCCTGTGGGGATTGTCCACAGTATTGAGTATGT
>NW_011369102.1:388965-389181 GCF_000735185.1 Notothenia coriiceps | reverse complement strand
CACACACACACACACACACACACACACACACACACACACACACACACACACACACACACACACACACACACAGAACAATTTGACACATGTCCCGCTCTTATGTGCCCCTCCCCCCACATGGATCACACCTGGCACACGCAATACATGTTCAGTGTCTATTCTTTGTATATTTACTGCAGTGTTTCATGTATACCAGTAGTCTGATTCAATATTTAC
>NW_011369102.1:385041-388752 GCF_000735185.1 Notothenia coriiceps | reverse complement strand
GGACGCAAATCTGGATCAGCTCCGTTGCAGCCCCGTTTTTAGAGATTTGGGTACGGAGGAAAAGAGAGAGGGTTTTATTTTCTGACGCCGCGTGAGTTTCCTGACACACCGGGGACACATCGTTATGTAGAAAAGAAATCACAAAGTGCATTTTGCATGATAGGTCCCCTTTAAGCAAACACACTCACACTTATATTCATTATAAATTCAGTGGTTTGTTGAGTACGTTTTTGGGTATAAATATCATGGATTCAAGCCTTTTTGGTAAATGTATGCTTTTTCTTTAGTGTGTATATAAAGTGTACAGTAGTAGTGGGGTGTTTTTGTTTGTTTTGCATGTCATAAGTACCACAGTTTCACACTCGGCTCCCCCACATTGTCTCTGCATATAACACTACATACCCCACTTATAGAAACGGCTATTCATTAGTTTATAAATCCAGGTCTGCCATTTTCAGATAATCCAAATAGTTTTAAATGGACCACAAATCACCAAGAGTTATTATTGGACAGCAATAACATTTAGCACCATTGTGTTTTTTTTTGCGAAAATCTCCTCCTATGACAGCGGCCTCAACCAGCTGAAGTGATTTAACGGCACACCGATGATCTTCAGTGAGGATGGGAACGCTGACATTCAGGAATGCTAAGCAGCTCCTGATTGCTGAAATAAACAGTTTTCTTAAAGTGAGCTGTTATAATGAATTACACTGCATTAATACAAAGCATCGAGTCATTAGCAGCTCCTTTAAGTGCCTGCTAATCACATTTGTATCTTTGTTTAGCAAGGAAAGATGTGCTGAAGAATCAAGAAGCTCTATATTACAAACAATACAGTTACATCTGGGAGGAAAGGTGTTTTACAAACACTGAGGTCGTTAGCCAAAACTCCACCAGTTAATGACCACTTACCACAAAAGAATGTTTTGAAAGGAACCACAAATGTGTGAAATGTTCTGATAATTGAAGTTTTTCTTTCTGTATTCAATCATTTAATATTTGAGTTGTATTTTTGGTACCTTTTATCTTTCTAAAAGGTGATTTAGAATAAATTAAAGCTTAAAATTGGGTAATTAAATGCAATATTTTGACCTTTTTTATATACTAAATCGAACATTTGATGTATCAGGTATACATTGCTTATTTCTGTGCATCTTCAATACACTCTGAATAGGCGAAACAAAAGGAATAAAACTTGATCAATGCAAAAGGAGTCTCTTTTGCTAATTGGTGATCTTTCTTCTTTTGAAGTCAGCTATTGCCTCTCTGTCTTCATTTCTTCCAGCTTTTTATTCAATATAATATCATCCAATAGTGTGAATCTCAAGATTACCCAGTGCTCTCCTATCATACTTTATCATCGAAATGGAGGAAAGGCATATTGATTATTTTATTTAAGGTAAAAATGAAGAGCTAAATCCATGGGTTTATTAAACGATGTGACCGTTTTCAGGACCTTTATATTCACTAACGGATAAAATCTCTATTCATTTAGTCCATAAGTACGTTTTATTCATCAGTTAACCCTCCTATTGTCTTCGTTCCCCCCCCCCTTACTTTGGTGTTCGCGGTAAAATTTGACCGGTCCTGTTTTAACTGCCATTACATTAACACAAAAACTATTAATCATCACCAAATTTCATTTAACACCCTTTCAAACTGTAAATATTGAATCAGACTACTGGTATACATGAAACACTGCAGTAAATATACAAAGAATAGACACTGAACATGTATTGCGTGTGCCAGGTGTGATCCATGTGGGGGGAGGGGCACATAAGAGCGGGACATGTGTCAAATNGTATGCACACATTAAGACCTAAATAAAAGCACAACAATCAATATTTACAAAATAACAGTCACTTCACAGTCTTGCACTAATGTACATTCTCAAAGATATTGAAGTGACTGTTATTTTGTAAATATTGATTGTTGTGCTTTTATTTAGGTCTTAATGTGTGCATACAGTATGTACCTATATACACAATCAACAAACACATTTACACAAAATGTGTCTGTTGATTGTGTATATATACAGGGGCGCACATAACTTTCTTAGTGAGTAACTCAAATGAGTACCAGGAGACAATGTCTGGTACTCAGGGCTGCCCACGCAAGGTTATGTGTTCAGCCCCTCTGTTTCGCGAACGTCGACGGGGGGGTCTGGCTGTGTCGGTGTGGTATTGAACGTCGACGGGAGGGGTGGGGGCTAGTGGAGCATGCGCGTGGAACTCGTGCTGGAAGTTGTGGCACAATTCCGTTGTACACACCGACGTTACCAGCAGCCCCGTCTGTGCCCACGGCGACCGGCTCTGTCGTCCAGTGGAAATGCTTCACAAGTCTGCCGGTACGCAAATGCGCTTAGTGAGACAAGTGACGGTACGCATTTCAGATGTTTGCCGCGCATGCGTACCAGTTATGTGCACCCCTGTATATATAGGTATATACATATTCTTATATATATTTGTATCCTTTTATTCAGGATTGTGGGAAACAGTATTTCGATCTCTCTGTCTGTACACACAAACTGAAAGATTGACTTTGAGTACTGACCCAGGTAGGGGGGTTCGGTGAGGTTGGAGCGGTAACTCTGGGTGGGGGACCGGGCGGAGAGGCTGTGGGTCGGGGAGCCGGGCAGACTGTCTCCAGAGGACAGAGAGCGGTTCAGAGAGGAGAGGCTGCGGCTGGTGTGGAGCAGGTTCGACTGTTTGGTGATCTTCCTGAACAGAGAGCTGCGCTTCTTCCTGAGAGACGAACAGATATGATTGGTTGAGAGGAATGAAGGTATTAAAATAATCAAACTGAAAATAATTAACTAAAATCAAGTCAGAGGATAAAAAATAGTACATTAAAAAAAATATTAGAATAATAAATAGGCAAATAAAATAAAAACATAAAAATAAATATATTAAAATAATAGATAAGCTAATAAATAAAACAATTATTTATTCTAGTTTAAAGCATTGCAGTAACGCACTCTTGCCCCTCCTTGGCTCCCGTCCTCTTGCTTCGCCGCGCCATCTTGGATTTATAGCTGGACTTCCGAGCGGGACCCACTTTGATGGAGGTGTTCTCGAATGGAGTCGTTGTCACCGTCACTTTGCTTCCACTCTGCAGATTACATACAAATGAACCACATTTTATCAGTACCGTTCATTTCAGCCGTCTTGTAAAAATCATTCTATGCAGAGATGGCAAAAGTACACACATCCTTTACTCAAGTAGAAGTACAGATACTCGTGTTTAAAAATACTCTGTTAAAAGTAGAAGTACTGACTAAACTTCTTTACTCAAGTCAAAGTAAAGAGGCTTTGAAATGTACTTCAGTAAAAAGTACCCATAACTAGCAGCTGTTTTAAAGAGTACCTGACCTCCCTTTATATTAATAGAACAATAATGTCATTGTTAGCTAATGTATGTGTCACATCAGGTGTGACTGTGCCTTTAAGATGGCACCGGGAGTTTTGGGATGTGTGAACCGGATACAGTTGTGTTGTTGTGGTGTTGTCATGGGAGCGTATGCAACAACGTGTTCAATAAACGGTCAACCTAAATGTCGTAGTCCATAGTCTTATATATACAACAGAGATATTTTCACTATTTCACTTTTGTCGAGCANTGGACCCACGGCCCTATCAGAAACGTTGCTATCAGAAACAATGCCCGACTGTTTTGGACGTAATATGGTCGGTGTTTACATTAGCATCTAAC
>NW_011369102.1:382575-384996 GCF_000735185.1 Notothenia coriiceps | reverse complement strand
CTTTAGAAGCGTGCGCCGTATTCATTCAGACTGTTTTAAAAAAGCACGGTAACAAAACGAAGTATTGTTTCTTAGCGAGTGCATTGTCAATTTAGAAATCCGGACTACATACAAACTATTTTTTAAAGTCAAATAAAAACATTTTTGCAATCCATAAAAAGCATTTCAAATTATACTGCGGGAGTCCATAGTCGTTTACTTTGTTGAGAATGTGGCCATGTAATAAGGGGATAATTTGGCAGCGACTTGTTCCTTATGGGAAAAATAGCACCCGTCATGCAGATCAGATCCCTCCGCCACGCTTTTGGGATCCTGATCTGCCGCACGAGGTTCCAGTTAAAATATAAAGTATCTTTTTTTTAGTGAATTATGAGTTTAGGCACGCTTAATAACGTTTAATGAAGTTGAATTACAGTATATTCATATGGCTGTCAGTGATTTCATGTCAATTCGGCGACATTAAACCATAAATGATCGTGGTGCAAGATGATGATTAGAGGTTAGATTAAAAATCGAGAGCCGGCCTGCCATTTCCTCCTGGCTTAGTTTTTTTCGGACTAAACACATTATTTGTTAAATAGCAACATGCGTGGGATGTTTTTGAGAGTGGATATGATTACATGTCTCTGCTATTTAGCACAGAGTATTGATATCCGTGACATATGGATCTTAACAAAGTTCCGCTGTACATCCAGCGTACTGTATCTGACTTTATTTCACATGAGCTCCAGTGTGGAACCCCACTGCACCCCCTGGTGGATCAATGATCCATTGCAGCTGGCTTCATTATAATTACATTTATCTATCACGGGGGCGGTCTCAAGTCAAGCTGGAGGTTTTCTCTTGAGCGAGGGCAGATCACGTACCAATCACGGCCCTCGCGTTTCAAACTGTCTGAAATGAATCGCTACATCTCTATATGCAACAGAGATATTCTCACTATTTCAATTTTGTCGAGCACAAAGAAAAGAACGTTTTAGTTAAATGTAAGTTGTGTCTTGGTGGGTCAAAGATCCTATCTACTGCCCAAAACAGCAATTCAAATCCGTTGAAACATCTGCAGAAACAACATGCTGGGACGAAGCTAGTAGCTAAGACCACAGACCCAGACTCATCCGACGCCACTCCACCTCCACCTAAGCAACAGCGGCTGGATTTTAACCGAGGGACTGCTAGCCAGGGAAAAGTTGATAAAGCCATTGCACGGTATGTTGTAGAACACATGCAGGCTATTTCTACTATTTATATTGCTATTTCTTGATCAACAGATTGTATTATTCTCCAATGCAATAACAGTACTGAAATGAAGGCTATAAGGGCATTAATGGGAGCCTTTTTTTAAGTAACTAATGCGTTACTGTTCACAGTAACTTTTACACTTTTTGGTGTAAGTAATCAGTAAAGTAACTGAGTTACTTTTGAAATGAAGTAACTAGTAATGGTAACTAGTTACTGGTTTTCAGTAACTAGCACAACACTGGTGAACATGTCACAGGAGAGGTACTAAATACAAATATGAAACCTGAAAATTAGCAAAGTAGGGCCACTTTAAGTTAAAGGAAATTGAATTTCTCTGTATGTTCTCCCTTTCTCCATATTAAGCATCATTCTGCTTTCTTTCCCTTTCTTCTGATAATTAATCTCAGGCTTTCCTCTGCCATTGAATCTAGCCCTTTTCTATCTCTTAAGATCCTTACTTCCTTCCTAATCTCTTTTTTATTTCTCCCTTCCTCCTGCTATCCTCTCCTGATCGACTCTTTGACCTCTATCACCTCTCCCTCCCGCTAGTCTTCCCTGCCTCCCTCATTCCCTCCCGCTGAGCTTGGGTATAGAGGAAACAAGCTTGTTGCCCTGGTAACAATGCAAATCAGCCCCAACAGGCCAATTACCAAAGAGCACCAATTAAAGCTGGACTTGTTCCGTTTAATGGGTTTCATCCTATCTGCCGTTCGGATCCCGCACACACAGCAAGACCCCCTTTTACCAAGTTAACAACTGCAGTAGTTAGTCAAAAGGGACGGAGATGGATGCTGTGTGTGTGTGTGTGTGTGTGTGTGTGTGTGTGTGTGTGTGTGTGTGTGTGTGTGTGTGTGTGTGTGTGTGTGTGTGTGTGTGTGTGTGTGTGTGTGTGTGTGTGTGTGTGTGTGTGTGTGTGTAGTACGTACACACTACTACTACTAACCGGCGTAATCCGTCTACGTAACATAACATGAAGTCATGTTCGGACATGTGTTTGTACCTGTTGAAAGTGACAACTCAACCAATGGTAGAAGCAAACCCTTCATGACGGTATGGTATTCTTACAGCCTGCACAAAACATCGTAAAACGTCGTGGAGCAATGGGAGGTAAAAAAAAGGTGCTGAATCAGCCTGATCCCCGGAATGTCGCGGCCTATCACCATTTCCATCAGCTGATCAGCC
>NW_011369102.1:370369-382530 GCF_000735185.1 Notothenia coriiceps | reverse complement strand
TCCTTAGTTGGTTCCTCTCATTAGACGGTGATTATAGCCGGCTCGCGTATTTATGTGCTAAGTTGATCCCTGCGGACGTGCTTCACAGGGAAGCCAAGCATTTAACAGGGTGAGAGGCACAATGGTGCAAAGATTGGCAATGGAATCAGCCTGTTGTCAAGCGACCCATGTTTCTACCAGCGTCAAACCTACCAGTCTGAGTCAACCGAAGCAACCGGTATGACTTGGGTGAACATGACCAATAGCATCCACTACGCATCCTTAGATTGTTGCAAACAGACCTGATGGTCAAGAAATAAGCAAACGGGAGGGGGGGGAAAACGTCCAGAGGGCCGGTTTCGTCAAACGCGACCAATACGAGCAGATTGTCTCCATAAGTAGCTATGGTGGGTTGTGTAGCTCCTCAGCATTCCTGCGAGCTTCAGCACAAAGACTCCCCGTGTCTTGTAGGGGGACAACTTGCCATCTAATACCAAAGAATAATCCAACAAAGCGGAGGAATCAAAAATCAAAAAGGGAATACCAGGATTGGCGTTTGCGTTCTCATCAACCTTGGAAAAAAGGTATCTACTTCCCAGTGAAACTGAAAGAGGGTCGTAGGTCCGGTTTCAGTTTGGAAAAGCAAGGGTTAAGGAACATCGGAGGTAAGCTCTCCAGGATTTCACTCCGATTTCTCTTCTCCGGCCTCTTTCTCTCTCTGTGGTTCCACGGTCAGAATGTTCCAGATACGAAGCGAGTCGTTGAAAGTTAACTAGCGGAATTTCCATCCATAATTGCCTGCTGCGACGCCCATTGAGCAGCGACGCCGCTACGAGAGCGCGAGCTAACTGCACCGTGCACCTCTGTGCGCTCCGCGAGTCGCACTATCTGATGAGGGAGCAAACTGCGACGGCAAAACCTCCTCGCCGGCTGTGAGGCTGCGTGCGGAGTGGGCAGTTGGTTTCCCACATCTGAGCTCTGTCCCACCTTTATTCTACCAGGTATGGTCAAAACGCGCGCGGAGGATTCACCGGATGGGGACTTGTCTCTTCTGGGGAGGTCTACTGTGGTTGTTATCCCCGAACTCAATATTAACAGGTTTACTATCTTACAGGGCATTGTGCTTGGGTGGTATAAGGCGATGCCTGTTTACTACGTAGAAGGGTTCCAAGGTTGTAGAAAGGGAAGATTATCCACTTATAAGCGATCAGGGCATTATAACAATTCAATTAGCACTAATAAATTGAGCCACTCCTAAAAGTAATGCTCAATACTGAAAATCTTTCTGGGTACAATAGTGTGGCGGTATTCGTCCGAGCCGCTTGTGACAATATGAGTATACAAGAAAAATGAATGCGAATTAAGAACGACTGCACCCTCACCCCGCAAGGTGCCCGGCTGCGGCTTCCAGGGTGCCGAGCGTCGGCTCACGGCAGCCGGCACGCTATAGCATCCGGCCGTGTTTTCGCGGGCGCGTTCTGTCGCATCCGACCCTGCGTACCAGCGAGACATTGCTTAAAAACCTCCGCCTGGGTCGCGGCGCGTGAACAGTGCCGCGGCTTTTTTTTAAATGTGAGAAACCCTGGGCGCGTTTGCATTTTTCTCTGTTAAAAAGCCTTAATTAACTTGTTTAAAAACAACAAACTTACCAAAAGATGTTGAGGGTTGAGTATCTTAACGTTAACCTCCTGTGGGTCTTCGGGTCACACATTGACCGATTACTACTTCCTCATCATAACTTTCTTTGTTTTCATTGGATCTGCTAAGGCTTATGCTTCCTTCCAGTAGACATTTGACACAGTGCTTGCTGTTCCCACTTTCATTGCACTTTTGTGGGATGATTTTGTCCCGGCAGCTTTGTACACGCGCCCAGGTGGGTGTTCCCCGGTCCAAACAATGACCGGCCCATAAAGAGACAGAGGCGATTAGTACATCCATCCGGATCGTTGAAACACCCCGCCACGCGCCGCACCCACACCACACCCACCACCCACACACAACACACCACCCCACACACACACACGCACCACCACACCACCACCCACCCACACCACACACACACCACGAACAATTTGACATGTCCCGCTCTTATGTGCCCTCCCCTCCCATGGATCCACCTGGGCCACGCAATACATGTTCAGTGTCTATTTCTTATATTTAACTGCACGTGGTTTCATTGTTATACCAGTAGTCTGATTCACTATTTCTCAGTTTGAAAGGGTGTTAATGATTTGGTGTTGATTATTTTTTGTCGTTAATGTAATGCAGGTTAAACAGGCCGGTCAATCTTACCCGCGAACACCAAAGTAAAGGGGGCGGGGAGACGAGACACTGGAGGTTAACTGCTGATGAACGTATTATGGACTAAATGATAGCGTTTTTCCGTTTAGTGGAATCTAAAGTCCTGACACGGTTCCTCCGTTTTAATAAACCCCTTGATATTACGCTCTTCATTTTACCTTTAAATACATATAATATGCCTTTCGCTCCTTTCGATGTAAGGTATGAGGCGGCACTGCGGTATCTTGAGTATTCCCTATTGGATGAATTCTATTTGAATGTACACGCTGGAAGAAATGAGCAGGAGGTCATAGCTGACTTCAAAGAAAAGTCACCAATTTAGGGCAAAAGAGGCTCCTTTTGCATTGATCAGTTTATCCCTTTGTTCTCGCCTATTCAGCTGTATTGAATGCACAGTACAGGCAATGTCGTACCTGATACTCAAAGTTCGATTTAGTATTAAAAAAGGTCCAACTATTGCATTTGTTACCCATTTTCAGCTTTAATTTTTCTAATCCAGCCTTTTGGAAAATAAGAAGTGCGATACCCCACTCAAATATTAATGATTCGTACGGAAAGAAAACTTCGACTTATTCAGACATTTCCACCATTTGTGGTTCTTTCAAACATTTCTTTGTTGCTGTAGGTGGGTCACTTACTGGTGGAGTTTGGCTAACGACCTCAGTGTTTGTAACACGCCTTCCCTCCCAGATGTAGACTGTACTGTTGGTAATATAGGACGCTTCTTGATTTTCGAATCTTTCCTGGCGTAAACAAAGATACAATTGATTAGCAGGCACTTAAAGGGGAGCTGGTACATGACTCTGATGCTTTCTGGCCGTGTTATTCATTATAACGCGCCCTTTAGAAAACTGTTTTTCCGTATTCAGGGAGCTGGCTTATGCATTCCTGGATGCTCGCGTGCCCATTCCTCACTGAAGTCATCGGTGTGTCGTTAATCACTCAGCTGCGTTGAGGCCGCTGTCATAGGAGGAGATTTTCGCGAAAAAAAAAACCATGGTGCTAATGTTACCTTGCTGTCCCAAGTGGTAACTTTGGTGATTTGTTGGTCCATTCTAAACCTATTTGGATTAATCTGGAAATGGCCGACCTGGATTTTAAACTAATGAATAGCCGTTTTCTTATTTTGTGGGGTATGTAGTGTTTATAGCGGACAATGTGGGGAGCCGAGTGTCGGAAGGACTGTGTCCTTATGACATGCAAACAACAAAACACCCATCTTACTGTCGACTTCATACACTAAGAAAACAGATCCATTTCGCAAAAAGGTTGAATCCATGCAGTTTTCTACCCAAAACGTCTCACGCACCCTATTTATATGATATAAGTGTGAGTGTGTTTGGGCTTGAAAGGGGGACCTTCCATGGCAAATGTGCACTTTGTGATTTCTTTTATACATACGATGGTCGCCCGTGGTGTCGGAGCGGACCACCGGCGCGTCAGACAATAACCCTCTCTCTCTTCCCTCCGTACCCAATCTCTACACGGGCTGAACGGAGCTGATTCCCGATTTGCGGTCCCGGTCTTGACGGTAATATCGCTGAATGTGGACCCGACGGCCCTATCAGAAGCACGTTGCTTCAGAACAATCCCGGACTGGTTTTGGGTATATGGTCGGTGTTTCGCATATTGATCTACACTCAGGCTAACCTGTACTGGGCGGCTGTGTGTGAAGAAGCACGGGAAATAAAAGGAACTCCCTTGTGGTTACTGGCAGGAGAGACGTCCTTTGAGCTCCATACTGTTTCAGAGATAATCCTTGATAATCCATGATATGGCGTTTCATCACGGCAGTGTTTAGTTTAGACAGTAGCTGCCGGGTCCCGCATAAACTCAGCCCCCTCCTTTTTTTTTATGGCTTTATACCCCGAATCAGCACTTTTGAAACAGGAAGTGAAATAGAGGGATATGAGGCATGGCTATGGGTGATGTGTTTGGTATTTTGAGCAAAACACTTCATAGACATGTTTTTAATATATTTTTACATATCTGAGACCTACCTTTAAGTTTAATTTAGGTAATCTGTCCGGTGCTTGCTCTGTCAGTCCTGGAAAAACATTGGTCAAATGTGTCCAAAAGTGTCTACTCTGTGGGAGTCTTAGTAGGTTCTAGTTAGTCTTTAATGAGATCCTATGACGTGGATAGCATTGCAAATTCAAACAAATTTCCCTGGTTAAGTTTAGGAACAGATGATGGTTTGGTTTGGCTTAAAATACAGAAATGGCTAGACCGTCAAAGTTACAGTGGTTTGGACACACACCAAGAACCAATGGGTGGCTAGAAAACACCATCACAGTGCAAATGCAGGAAGATGTGTGAATACCAAAGGGAGAATGGCTGACGGACATTAACTTCAACTTTGGAAATCCTATTGTTTGATCCATCCATTCTTACCACTTCCTATTTGTACGTTCTTCCTCTTTCTACTACTTTCTTTCTTGTGCATGAACATTTGCTCTAAGTGTCTAATACCGCTGTGGCTTGAAATGATAAGCATAACGCGTCAACATGAAAAAAAAGTGAAATTACTCTAGAAATTGTTTTTTTATTCATATGCATTTTGGTGATCAGGCTTAAACATACACAGAAAGGAATCTAATAAAAAAAACGTCTGCCACGCTTGAGAGAAAGACAAATTCGATGTGTGTGAGAATATGAACGTAAACAAAGAGGATGATGGAGTGTGTGAGAGCGAGTGATTGAGTGAGATAAAAACAGAGAAAGAGATCAACAAATGATCAACAGAGAGGCTCTGGCAGAGAGCCTCACGACTCACTTCTCAGAAACAGTTTGTACTAAAATCCAAAGATTACAACATGACTTTAACGATTCAAGTCAGCGTCCAAAACATGATTCCCATTCTGATTCTGGGTTTTGTCTCACTGCACTCGTATGTGTTGGAGCTTGGACAATAAAAGATCTCTGGCAGCAGGACACACTCGCTACACCGCCAACCATGACTGAAATAGCATCGGTGTTACAAGTTAGTGGCGCAATCTCTAAAGCCAGAACAGAACTGGGAACTATGATAAAAATATCCATGCTTTGGTAGACTCATAACAACACTTTCCTTTTGTTTTGATGCTCGTGCCTTCAAACATCCAACTTCATATTTTCTCACTTTCATGCTAAGTACTTCCAAGTATTCAGAGCCATCAATCAGGATTTAATAAAAGGCCAATAACAGCCCAATAAATCACTTAATGCTAGTCTATATTCATTCATTATGGGGAGTGTGTTTGTGTAGAGGTGAATTTGAGTGAGTGTGAGAGGACGTAAAGTGAGATGTAAAGACTGTGGTATGTGTTGAGTGGGCTTTTAAAACCGCAGCCGTATGTTTCACTGGGAATAGGAATGTATATATTCTTAATATATCAAGATTTCCGATACCCTGTCATGGTGTTTTCTCAAAGCAGCAATTTTCTTATACTTGCATCTGTTTTCCTTTATTTTGATCTTTGTCATCTGTAAAGAAACGTCAAGGGTTCCAGAAGTGTTCATTTCTTCAAAGAAAATATTAGGTGACCTTTAGTTGGAGCACTTCCAAAGCTTGGATGGATAAAAAAGCTCCTCTAGCTAAATGATGAGATTGCAAAGTGTGAAACTGTCTTAAAATATCCTGTTCTTTGAGAAACACTCCGAAGTAAAAGCATGTGTGTATAACAAGGTAAGAAGACTCTAACTAAGGTGCACAATGAGCATTTCAGTAAGAACATATCAAATCAATTTGCTTCAGATCCTAAAATGTAATTAACTTTATCTCTTGCCTAAGGACTATTGGTATTATCCCATTAACATTAGTCTGCCATATCAAAATGTTAATAAACTAAAACATTTAATAAGATGTATTTACTGCGATATCTCAAAATCCAATGAAAACTCATATTAGTTTTTGTGAAGGGACCGCTACGTCATCCCTGCACCACTGCTTGATGTGATGCAGTAAGTTCCCCCCTCTCTGAAACTCCAAATAATGGAAAAAGACTAAAATACAACAAAGATATTTGCAGGCTATTATATAATCCTGTACGTTTTTCAGTAGTCTGAACGGTTTCTGTTGAGCAACATTGGGAATATCTTTCAAATAAATTGGTCTGTACAATGGGGAAAATACAAAAAAAACAGCTATATTTCAATCCTCTCTATAACCAGCTGAAACTCAAAGAAGTTAAGGAGATTGGATGGGGAAAGCAATTTTTCTTTTTTTTAAAGAAGAGGTGTTAATACCGATTCTACATTCCACAGTAGCTAGCTTATGGCGCTTTTCCACTGCAGGGCCTCGCTCGGCTTAGTACGGTATGGCTATAGGCATCGTTAGGACTTGTTAGGCCAGGCTCACTTTATGCTGCGTTTCCATTACAGTTTAGGAACTGGGGTAGTATCTATAGTAACGCAGTGTAGGCGGAGCCGTGATGTCATCTTCAATGCAAAACACAAAACCAACATCAGCCGTTAGCTGTTAGCCCTCAAGCTCACAGCTCCTCATATCTGTTCAGAAACTAGACAAAAGTTAAACAAGTACAAACCACAGACTGTCTGTATAAGCCGTTGTTGTGAGTGTGGACGGTCGGAGCATATACTGCGTTAGCTTAGCCGATTTCCATTCAGAAAACACGCATTTAAAAAGGTTCTTCGCCTGCCGTCTTGTCTGCAGACTTTTCAAAGCATGAATTTGTGGTTTTTACTAACCGGTATCAGTATGTTGTTACTTCGGCATCATTTTGAAACGTGTATTATATTTAAATCACGGTCAAATATGTTCATTTTGTTGTAGTTGCCATGCGATTCTCTCACTAGTTTAGCATACTCAGCCCGGTTGTTGGCCTGGAAAGAACCTTGATTTTGGAGAGCCAGAAAAACTGTGAAAAAGTACCCGCTAGCCGGAACTACGCCAAGGGGAAACGCAACCAAAAACGGGCCGGGCACGGCACACTTAAACCGCGCTGTAGTGGAAATGCGCCGTTAGTTTCCCACCAAGTAGCTTTGTAGTGGATTTTATTTTCTCCCGCAGTAAGAAGAAATTACAAATTCCAAATGACAGAGACAACCCAAGTCTGTTGCTCCATATCCTGATTAAACTATTTGAAAAACACAGGTGGCAAGGAATTCAGCTGGGTATTTCTTTGAGATGCAGTAGCTTCAGTGTGTTAAAGGTGGGGTAGGTAAGAATGGAGAAACCGGCTCGAGTGCGATAGAATTTGAAAGTACGCAGCCGAAAAAAATCTGCCTCTTCCTTCAGACTTCCTTACAGAGCCCCTCCTCCAGCACACACGAACACACACATGACCAATGAGGGCACGAGATAAGTTTGTGCACAGATGGAACGCTGACAGGCAGGTAGGCCATCCAGTTATTTTAGCCGTCGTGCTTTTTACAGCGCCATGGCTTCCACAGAGGACGTTTTTTCATGTATTTATTGTCAAAGCATTTAATGTATTCATTGCTATCGGGATGTTAAGAGCATTCCATGGAATATAACAATAAGTGTTTCTGAAGTGAATTACCTACCCCACCTTTAAGCTATATTTGTTCTGACTAGCCTAGCTGGTTGTGTTGCTAGCTACTTTCACCAAACAAGTAGCTTGTAGCTTTAATAGCTGCATGTTCAAAGTGGCTTTTTCATTATTTCCCAAAGTATACAAACATAAACATATTATAACATCAAGAGAAAACTGGGTAGAATGAGTGACAAAGCAAACCTTCTTAGAAAACCTACTAAGTTACAGAAGCTAGTGAAACAGATGTTAGCTAGCACAGGGGCGTGTCTTTGGTTTTTTATACAAAGCTAACCCAACATGGTTTCAATGCCTATGGGTGAAGCTCGAATATATTACAGATAACTGCCTCTAAATTTTTCTGCCTTAAACGTGCAGTTTTACATGCAAAACGTACAGTTTAATGTCTATGCACTCGCTGTAGCAGAAGCACCCACACATGCACACACGTGGAGCTAATGGCAATGGAATGATGGAGGAGGGGAGGTATTTCTATAATGACACAGTCATATCTCAGTAATTACAGGAGACACTGACAGTGATCCATTAGCCTGCTGTGGTGGGCTGAGAGCAAAAGAAGCTACACGCTGGCTTACATTGGGTCTCAAAGCTACAAAGTGCTGTGCTTACATGTATGCTGTTATTATGCACTTACGCATGCAATGAAACATATATTGTTTACAAGCTACATTCACAAATGTTTGCATATATTTTAGGTTACACAAACTCAATGCACTGTTATCATTTCGTCTTGTATCTGATCTGCTTCTTGCTGTGTGAGGTTACAGGTTTAATTTTTACCAAGATACTGGCCTACCTCAGGGTCTGAAAAGTAAAACCAATGCAGAAGCGTGATAAGCTTGCATCCCTTCCAACGGCCAGCAGGGGAAACTCTTCTGTTGCAAAAATAAGTCTGATCTGAGCTTCAATAAAGCATGATGTCTATATATATATATATTTATTTTTTTCCTGTGTTTTACATATGGCCACACTTGGAGTAGAACGTTGCTGTACCGTTTGGGTTTTACCGTTTTAATATAATAGCTTACCGATCATCAGTGCGCTTTAAGTTTATCGCAGTTAACGTTTGGTCGCCTAAACATGTATTTTTTAGCGTAGGATTGTACTGTGATTGAAAAAAAATAAAATGGCTGCAGACAAAATGTCAAACTCAAGCCTGAGAATTTATTTCCACTTCTTATCAATGATATTTACCCTTTTCATACTCCATCTTTCCATGGTGCAATCTGTAACATGTTCCATAATAACACTGATGCTCTTTACATTACAGTTTGCTCGGAAGGTAATTGCACACAAATATGTATTAGGTCGGGGTATTTTCAAGTGTTCAAGTGTTAGTGCCTGATTGATATTTCAGTACCTCCTTTTCTTTTACGTGTGTGTACCCACTCTTTTCTTACAATAAATTCAGAGCTATATATCTTAAAAACACAAATGCATGGAAAACAGATACACACATGCAATGACAAATGTAGGTGTGAACTGTAGGTGATTGTGTGAATGCATTTTAGATTACATCATAGAGCCCAACATCACAAAAACATGCAGAAATGTGCATAGGTACAAAGTCGCACACACCCCTTAGCCCTTCATTCCCTTCATAAATAATCCACCCAAACTGAAGGACCATCATAGCTCTAAAACACATATCTCAGCACCTAATTTCTCCACACACACATGTACATAGCAGCATGCACAGACACACACAAAAAACATACATTGTAAAGAGATATTTCAACACAACCCGAGGTCATGGTACCTCCGATTAGATCTCACCACTTGGCACTGATCCAGACTGCCTTCTCGGTTTCACACTGTGAGACCTTGACCAAGCATTTGTGCGCACACACACACACACACACACACACACACACACACACACACACACACACACACAGTCATCGAGCCTGGCTCTGCAGTGGCCTTGCCAGTTACACCTCCCAATGGACCTAATCATGGGGCTTTCGATTGAGGAGTGAAATGGACTATGCCGGCCAAAAACGCCTTGTTTGAGGACTTGGATTATGATAATTACTGTGTGATTACCAAGAAGGCGATTTAAAAAACAACAACAACCCCAACATAACCATCGTCCAGCTGTAGTGGTAAATAAAAGAGCGGGTAGACACCAGCAAATCACAGCTACTGCATCATGAGCTTGGCCAATAGCTTTTTTTTGTATTGCTGGAAAAAAAAAAATAGATCATTAGCTTTCCTTCGAAATCCCAAGTCAAATACACAGGGGAATCTGCTCTCTGTTTTACCCTTAGAAAAAAGAATATAAGAGCTGGACAGAACAGTATTTCACATAGACCACTAATCAATCATATATGTACATATATATTTAGAAAAGGTAAAAAAATAGTAACTCGGATATGAAAAACTTTCAGATATTCCTGTGTCTTTGTAAATGTTGTCTGTAATTATCGGGTGGAAGAAAATGAACGAAGGTAAAACTTCCTGGAGAAAATACAGTTTAATAACTAATATTACAGTTAGCAAAGTAAGGATACATCATACTAGCAAAACATCACCTGGAAAGAAAAATAATGATGCCTTTGATTTCTAAGCTAGTGATTTTTCCTCTGTGAAAAAGTAGTGGGCCTAGGATCAAACCCTGTGGAACTCCACATTAAATCATTTGACTGGTAAACGTTTCTTACTAAGCCCACTGACTATTTGTACATATTCCATAATATTTCAACACCTCCTGAAGCATAATTTTTTAAATGTTAGTACTGTTCTGATTCTGTGGTTTTTAGTTGTATCCCAGAGAAGTTTTCCCACAACAACTACAGTTAAAGGTTTCTTTCCAAAACCAAATAAATAGGTACAAAGTATTATTATTTAAAAAAAATATATATAACAGTATTTTAAAAGTTATAACGTTACAGCAAACACGTGTTTCGTAAAGCCTCAAAGCAAGACAAGGCCTCACTAACATAAATGTTGTTTTCCAAGTAGAAGGGATATAAAGAACATTGTCAGCTAGTAGGGTATCACAGTAGTTTACAACGGTACTGACTGTATTTGCTTGATTAACATGACTTTGACCTGTTGGCTTGGCCTAAAATTCTGCTTTGTCTGGGACCAAACAAGGCATAAACTATTCTCAGTGTATCAAAACTCAGACAAAGTTCAGAAAAACTCCAAAACGTATCATCAAATGTTCCCATCGCAGAACAAATTAGAACGTTTTATGGCTGTTGCAATAATCTGATTTCCATCAACCTTTCCCTTATCTCAAAAGCAACGAACATTATATCCTGAGTCACATCTGAGCCACACAGCTGAAATACCTTTTATGCCTGTCAGCAGGATTTGGCATCCTGTACACAGAAGGCCACATGGTGCCATCAGGTTTCCTTCCAAAAACAGCGGTGAGTCAGTATTTATCAGATCAAGTCATGCAAAGTACATTAAGCAACAGTTGAAGCAAAACCAAGGTCGCTGGAAAGTTTTTTTATACCACGCAACCAAAGACGGATATAAACATGTATCAAATGGATTTAAAACATGCATTTGTATTAGATGATGCGATGTGATGTCAACTGATAAGTGTTTTTTCTCCCTATTTACAGTCTTTGTTACATGATTTTGTATGGTTACGCACAGTGGTGTGACGTATCAACAGATTTACTAAAGTATTGTACAATTTTGAGGTACTTACTTTGAAGTGGCTTTTTGGGGTTTTCCCTTTCTTGTATGTTATTAAATGGTCTGGAAAGGCTATCATCCCTGTGTTCCCTCCAGAGGGTGTTTCTCTCCCACACACTCCCCCGCCTGCCTGAAACACCTCCATTGGACTCCTTTGTTTACTTTACTTAGTGACATCACTATGTAACACGTGCTTCTATTGGCTAGCGCTCCAACACATTCTACGTGATAGGCTAAGGGGCGGGACATCTCTAAGCAGTTGACCAATAACAACAGAGCTGGCCAGCTAACCAATCAGAGCAGACTGGGCTCTGGTTTCAGACAGAGGGTGAAAACAGGTGTTGCAGCACAGGCAGTATGAGAAAAATAAAGAGCTTTCTGAACATTAAAGCATGGAGACATGTCACAGTCGAGACACTACATAGTGATATACACCTGAACATCAGCAGGAGAGGACTCTTTAAAGTAGAGACACTACATACTGATATACACCTGAACATCAGCAGGAGAGGACTCTTTAAAGTAGAGACACTACATACTGATATACACCTGAACATCAGCAGGAGAGGACTCTTTAAAGTAGAGACACTACATACTGATATACACCTGAACATCAGCAGGAGAGGACTCTTTAAGTGGAGACACTACAGTACTGATATACACCTGAACATCAGCAGGAGAGGACTACTTTAAGAGAGACACTACAGT
>NW_011369102.1:365796-370327 GCF_000735185.1 Notothenia coriiceps | reverse complement strand
TACTTAGTAGAGACACTACTAGTATAGATATACTACTACGACTATACAGACAGAGAGACGTNTGTCCTTCGAGGGAACCAGGGGTGTCATTAGTGAATTAATGTGTGTGTGTGTGTGTGTGTGTGTGTGTGTGTGTGTGTGTGTGTGTGTGTGTATTTTGCGGGTTGCTAAATGTTTTGTGCGGGTGTGTTTATGTTGATAAGGAGGTTTAATAACTGTGTGCTACACAAAAAGTGCAGTCGGTTTCATTTTCATCGCCGTTTGTAGTGGAGTTAGCAGGGTATTTTTATTTTAACCCTCAAATTCTGAAATGATTAATAAAGTGTTTCTTTATATAGGATTGTTTTTACCTATATAACAATGATGTGTTAGTTTGTCACTTCCCTGTGTGCTACAGAAGCCATTATGCAGAAGTCGGCAGAAGAACTCCAGTTTTCCACTATTAGATAAAACATATTACTGTCATGATTTTAGTTTTGTAGTTTCCTGTTTTATTTTTAAAGGAATTGTTGTCCTTGGCTGCGTCTCACTTCGGTTAAATGGATTCCTTGCATCCCTCACTTGCGTTGTTTCCCTGTGACTAGTCCCTCCCACCGGGGAAGCATGGAGAGACGCAAGGAAACCACGAGAAGCAGGGAAATTAGTTTTAAGAGCAATGGGACGTCCTTTCCTCCGGAGCGTCACGTGAAGCAATGTCCGTTTGTGATGAAACCGCACAGCTGATCAGCTGCATTTCGACAGCAGCCAGATCAGTGCATGCGCGGCATCGTCCAATCAGTGGGCGATACACAGTAAGGGGGCGGGGCGATTGTATGAGGATTTCACCGGAGGATGGTCTGGTAGTTCCTCGATTATCGCTCCTCCGTTATCGCTCCTTTATCCTCGATCCTCCGGCAAAAATAAGGCCACTGGGACGCTACTCAAGATGGCGCAGACCAATCAACTTCCAGTGATACCGAGCCCGAGGAGCGAGGAAATGACAAATAAGAGAAGCGAAACGCACCCCTTGTGTCTTGTCCTGTCTTCCTTCCTGTGTTTTGCCTCCAATGCCTGATCGTTATTATGTTCACCTTCTGCCCCTGTGTTTCACCCCCCCCTCCCCAGCTGTGTCTTGTCTTGTGATTAGGGTTGTGTGTATTTAGTCTTGTCTTCCCTTGTGTTCTCTGTCGGCTCGTCATCCCCTTCTCTGTTTTTCTTTTCACCACCTTTTTTGTGAATTGAAGCTCACTTTTTATTAAGACTGGCAGAGATATCTCATTTTTAACTGCAGCTGGGTTCAACTTCCTGCAACCCTGACAATCACTTTCACACTGCATATATAATCCTAGCAGCTAGCGAGCTTTTCTTTTTGTCATTGCTATTCTTACTTTATTTAAGTCAACACTTGTTCAATTTGACCCTGCACATATGTTTATTCAAACTAACAATGTTGAAAAGGTGCAGCTAATATTGGTTAGAAGAAGGCAAAGTTTTTGATAGCTTTTTTTCGATTCTGTGTGTGCTCTGTGTTTCGCCCATGGTGAAAACGATATAACCATCTTGGTGGTATTATTATTTAGGGCACAGGAAGTGGGGGTCTGAAGGGACTTCTCAGCAGTGCTTCGGGAGGCCTTTCTGGGACTTGAACTGGCATCTTTAAACTCTAAAAGATTTCTTGCTACCATGACATACATCTACACACATTATTTCCAACACACTCACACACAGCCCCATACACCCTCATCCCTAGTGTAACATATCCTGCCTGCTCACAGCTCTTTCAAGTGTTGATTACTACCGCTACACTGCTGCAAGAGCGAAAATGTTGTTCATACTTTTGTGCACGTTTTGTGTCTTTTAAAGTACACACATTCACATATTTCACGGTTTTGTCATAAATAAGATTTAACAACAATACTACATTTTTGAGCCGTGAAAACCTTAGTTTTTGTGTGTCCAAATGGTCATGCAACTGCCTTAATTCAAGTGCATGTGTGTCTTTGTGCTACATGTTTCCAACATGCTTCGTGTTTTGAAAGTCTGACGCTGGTTATTAAGCAGTTCTCACTTCAGCACTCAGACAGAGAGACTTCACACCGCTCTACTCCCTTCTGCTCCTCCATGACAAACGCATAACACAAGCTCAGAATAGAGGCATGTTACTAGGACGATTTAAAGCGTTCTTTGGGTATCTAGGCAGCTTTCTCTGTATTTTTGTTTTCCGTTGTTAGCAATAAGTTTATATAAGGAAGTCAATCTAATGGGGCATTGCCATAACGGGTTTCCATTTATTTGTAGCTTTCCTCTCTTCAACTATACGTATCCTTAGAAAGAAAGAAACATTTTGTTAGAACGAGTTTCTTTCTCTTTTCTTTGAGAGAATGAAACGGGACATATTATGCCCATTCTGAGGTTCATATCTGTACTTTTTGCCTCAACAGTGACATGTACAGTCTTTAATGTTCAAGGAAGTCTTCATTGTTCTCATACTGCCTGTTCTGCGGCACCTCATGTACATTTACAAACACCTATATAACACACATAAACAAAGGGGAAAACCCAAAAAAGCCCAATAGGGCATGAAGCAAAGGTTCCTTTAGATGTTTTTTTTATTAAAACTGAGTTACTACTTGCTAAATTAATCAAATATACTTGTGATTCTATATAAGTGCAATCTTTGGCAGCTCAATTGTAGGTGGGATCATGCTAGAAAACAGCCGGCAGGGAGCAAACAGACACATAAGATAGAGGCCATTATTTGGAGGTTGGATTGCCATGCTCGAGGGCATCTCAACAGGAGATATTAAAGGACAGGAGGGGGTGTTTCATCACGCTGCTGTGCTATGCTGTATTTTTATGGTGATTTAGAGATGATCTTGTATTCGCAGCCTGTCCAGCAACTGATTGCTCTCATTGATCTGATGTGGGTCTCAATCGAGGCACACGACTACATATTCAAACGTGGCAGAGCCTTCACACACTCTAGCAGAACAAACACACACACACACATACATCCTCAAAGGATTTTGAGCATAAAAAAGACTGCACACTCTCCTCAGGGAAAACATATCGACCGGCCTGATTCACAATGTTTGAATCATACGAATCTGCTTTATCCTTACAATATTGTATTTCTTCTGATAGCTGTGTCTTTTTGAGCCTCAACTCAAGGACTCAACTCAAGATCATGTGCTCACTGCTCTCGTCACATTGATTTATCTGTGTTATGTTCCGTATGTTAAACAGATAGGGTTGGCTGCAAAATATTATATGATTCAATATCTATATATCTACAGTGGTTAAAAAGATTGTTGTAAGCAGATTAGTGGTAATGCATAAGACATACTTCCATAGGGGTACCATAAACCCTACACTGCCATTTGATGCCTTTTGGGGTTTTCCCTTTCCTGTAGTGTGTTATATCGTTTAGTGTGCATGTAAATGGTCTGCAAAGCCCATACACATTCCCCCCTTGGTGAAATTGCTCCATTGGACTCTTTACTTATGTAACCTTATGACATTCCGATGCTTCTATTGGCTTGCGCTGCACCACATTGTACCTGACATCTTAAATTAAAGTGTTGCCTCTGAACACAGATGGGAGGGAGAGATCTCGTCTGGATTGGAAAGCTCGAAAATACATCATAGACGCATGTTGTAGTCTTATTGCCTAATAGAAACGTAGTTGGCGAAACTAAAACGATATAGCGATATAATGTTTATGTAGCAATAATACATATGACATATATTTTTTAAATGTCTCCAGTACCGATAAAAAGTCCGATAACGTCGGAGCTTAACGTTACCACTGTCTTTAATAATTCCGGCCCGGGGCCCGTTTAATACCGGGGCTCTGTACCCATCCCTACATGGGAAGATGAGCAGCATATTGCTAAGGACTAAATACGATGGAGGGTTCTCATCTCAGCCTTATAGGGGATGAAGAGGAGTAAGTAAATAAAGAGGCCGGCGCTCCAGGGTCTGGAGTTTTTGTGATGCAACGGTAAAACATTTCAGAATTCCTCCACGGGATGCCATTGTCAATGTACATCACTCAACCCGCGAAATACACACACTCAGAGCCATATAATAGATATATGGCGCTGCACACACTCAGTACATAGCTAGACCCGCAAATTTGTGGGCCAGGAATTCGCGCGCACAGCCATAGCACAGCCATAGCACAGCCATAGCACAGCTGTAGGTGTGCGTGTGCGTGTGCGTGTGCGTGTGCGTGTGCGTGTGTGTGTGTGTGTGTGTGTGTGTGTGTGTGTGTGTGTGTGTTGTAAGTGTATGTTGCATCCGTTGCATGTGGTAATTGTGCTGGTCAATTAAAGACACAAACTATGAGTATCTCCTCTATGAGACCTTTTTATTTGNAGTTGCAACCGGCCCTTTGAGTGCAGCCATAATGCTGATGTGGCCCGCGATTAAATTGAGTTTGACACCCCTGCTCTTGAGGGAGTTTCCCACTGTCCTTCCCACTCCCCCCCCTGACTGAAACGCCTCCATTGGACTCCTTTCTTTACTATTTTAACATAACCACATCACT
>NW_011369102.1:363696-365763 GCF_000735185.1 Notothenia coriiceps | reverse complement strand
AATCCAATGCAGAGGAAATAATGTAATATAATACATTATTTTATATATATATTTATATATGTATTTTTATATGGTCTTAAAGTTGCAACCGGCCCTTTGAGTGCAGCCATGATGCTGATGTGGACCACGATTAAATTGAGTTTGACACCCCTGCTCTTTACTATTTTAGCATAACCACATCACTATGTAACACTCAGGCTTCTATTGGCTAGCGCTCCAACCCATTGTACGTGATAGGCTAAGGGGCGGGACATCTCTAAGCGGTTGACCAATCACAACAGAGCCGGCAAGCAAACCAATCAGAGCAGACCGGGCTGAAAATTCACGCTCCAAAATGAAATGAAAATGTTGCCAGTGCTTCAACTTTTATGGAAACAGGGTCGTACGTATTCTCTACAATCTTTCTGATAAAACGACCAACATACAAGTCGAAAAATTCAACCTTCTTGGCGGAGATTAAATAATAACAGTAACATAAATAACCTCGAATGTATACCTGCTTCTCCTAGAAAAAACTCCCAAACTGGATAAAGCAGGGTATACTCTCTCTCCCACTAGCTTTACAGAGAGGTCACGGGTCAGGCTTATATTGTTGACACCGCTCATTTAACAGGCTTTGACACCAGCGCTCCATCATTTAGAAAATATCCTCACTGACAATTGAAGTGCAGCAGCTGTGATCGGAGGGGTTAGCGGGCGGCGTAGCCTCCGTCTACACAGGAAGAGTTAACAGGAACAATGTGAGACAGAGGAGGAGACAGTTGTTCCTCTTCATCAGATCCTGACAGCGTACACATTCCTGAAAAGACCTGGAACCGAGAGCAGGATGAAATGTGGATTTGCACAGAAATCAAACTCTGGGCAGGTGGTGAGAGTTTATGACATGACGGATGATATTCATATTGTTTCAATCTGACCTTTTTACAAGGCAGTTGTTCAAATCCCTCGAGAGTTTTTGGCAAGATGTGAAAAGCTTCCTGTTAACGCCTTCCTGAGACACTTAGACTGAAGTGACTGTCAAAGGCCTGAAGGACTAGCAGGTGTTTTAGGGGGAAATAAATCACAGAGGAAATGTCGCCGCGAGCTTATTAGCAGTCAGGGAGGAAAGTCTGTGGATGAAGAGGATTTGCTGATAGATTACTGTACGTACAATCAAATAATGACATCAATTTGTTACTTATGTGCAACTGGCATTTGCTTTTCACCCTATCACACATCATTAATGAATCAGACCTAAAATATATTTTATATACAATATCAGTTTGTGCATCTTTTATTTATTTATTTATTTTTATTTTTTTATTGTTTCTTTGTCAAAAATATTAGTTTAAATTCTGAACTAAGTGCATCTGTTAATGAAGTTAGACGATAATTAAAAATATTAAAATAATTTTAAAAAACTTGCTAGAATTTCACTTTCACAAATTACCTTAAGGTTTTGGGTCAAAATGCCAATGTAACATTTTGAGATGCTAGTTTTTAGTTTGGTTCTGAAATTGGTCCTAAATATCATCCCAGATACAAAGCTCTGAAATGTGTTGAATTTGAACTCTTTTCATGTTATTTATTTTATGACTCAGCTGATGATCTGCAACAGACAGTATCTTAAAGGTCCCATGTCATGCTTTTCCGGTTATTACTGTGTGTTATGAAGGTTTTTCTGCATGTAAACGGTCTGCAGAGTCACAAACCCTCAAAGTACACCCTGTAGTGAGTAAAACTCTAACACAGAGAAGACCTGTCTATGCTGCCCCAGAACGCCTCGTTGGACATTTCTCTTTTTCCATTGTTTACTTCTTGGGTATAGTGAAGTATTTCGGGTATAGTGACGTGATGTTACATCCGCGGAGCCGTTACGTTTGGACCAATCCGTGGATTTCCTCATACACACACACTCGGCGGGACGTTGCGAGGCTCGCTGCTGCGAGAAGCGGGACAGTGTGAGCTGGCTCAATGGTGTGGGGTCAGCGAGACACCGCGGAACTCAGCCTGAGCACACACAAAAACTCCCAGCCAGGCTACCGGTGTGTGTGTGTTTCGGGCTGGGTTTCGCTGTGTTTCGCAGAC
>NW_011369102.1:359306-363670 GCF_000735185.1 Notothenia coriiceps | reverse complement strand
TACGTTTGGACCAATCCGTGGATTTCCTCATACACACACACTCGGCGGGACGTTGCGAGGCTCGCTGCTGCGAGAAGCGGGACATTTTGAGCTGGCTCAATGGTGTGGGGTCGGCGAGACAGCGAGACACCGCAGAACTCTGTGTGTGTTTCGGGCTGTGTCTCGCTGTCTCGCAGACGGCCACTGGGCTCACAGAGTGGGGGGGGGCAGGAGCTCCAACAAGCCGTTTAGGAAAGAGAGTGAATACACATACTATACAGAGATGCTGTGTGAGCAACCAATGTGAGTTTGGAACATTGCACAATGTAAATCTATTCTATAGACCTCAACAATGGAAATATGATCAGTAGAAATGGCCATGACATGGGACCTTTAAGGACGCCAAACCTTAGAATCTGCCTACAGAATGTATTTTATTGATACCTTAATAGCTTTTAAATCTATTTATGTTGGGTCTGGACACATGAACACAAAACATTGAGAGATAATAGAGGAGGCAACAAAGATTTGAAGTGGTTTATCTGTCTGATCAGAACCTTGTTTTGTATCTCCCTGTAGCTTTATAACGAGGAGGTTCTGGACCTGTTTGACTCGACTCGAGACTCCAGACAGAAATCTCACATTAAGATCCACGAGGACGCCAGCGGAGGGATCTACACCGTGGGAGTGACGACCCGCAGCGTGACCTCCGAGGCCGAGGTAACACCGCGAGGGTCTAAGAAACATCTAGTCCGGCATCGTTAATGTTAAGGACTTCATTAATGAGAGTACACTCTTTAATGTGAACCTCTTTGTCGTCACAAGGCCTTTACAGAGACACGTGTTCCTGGTTCTTTATTATTTCCTTCACTGATGCTATATTTAAAAATGCCAGAGAGAACGTATGATGTCTTTCCCACAGCTATATGAAATGAGTCAACACAAATAATACATTTAATCGAAAGGCGACCATGGACATTTAAATAAGGATCACAATCTTGCACTCATTTGTGGTGGATCTTATTCTCTTATACATTATAACTTAAACTCCTGCAAGACAAGCCGAGGAGAAAAGTGTGAATGCTTCTACCAGACTGTATTAAAGACTTGACTTCAAATGTAAACTAAAAAGAGTTTGCCGGTGAATATTGAAAGTGTTTTCTGTCTCAGATGATGCAGTGTCTGAAGCTCGGGGCTCTGTGTCGCACCACCGCCAGCACTCAGATGAACGTGCAGAGCTCTCGCTCTCACGCCATCTTCACCATCCACCTGTGCCAAGTCCGCATCTGTGCCTCCGACAATGTGAGTGCTGCTCAGGAATATATATATATATACTGTATTGTGTGTGTATATACAGTATATATATGACGAATACAGTTCTTGTGCTCCAGAGGGGAGGGCAGGGAGATCATTAATGATGATAATGTATCGTCTTGTAATGGAATCATATTAAGACCAAATCATATTAAGAGACATGATACACAATTACGTCCTTTAAATTATTAACAACAAGCACATACAAATTCAAGTTTAAAAACAATCTGTGTTAATTGTCGTAATCTGATTACTCTGAATTTGTGTGCTTGCATGTAAACAAAGTCAGTGTATAATTAAATATTAATTAAATATTAATTAAATATTAATTAAATATTAAATAATTTCAAATTCAATACATTTTGCCACAAAATTCTTAATTAAATACCAAAATAAAAAAGAAATTGTACTTTAAATTGTGTGTGTGTGTGTCTGTGTGTGTGTGCGTGTGCGTGCGTGCGTGTCTCCGTGTCCCCGTGTCCCTCAGCATGAAGGTGAGACTGATAACAGAGTCTCTAATGGAAACTCAGAGCTGGACGAATACGAGACGCTGACGGCTAAGTTTCACTTCGTGGATCTGGCCGGCTCCGAGCGGCTGAAGAGAACCGGAGCGACGGGAGACCGAGCCAAGGAGGCGATCTCCATCAACTGTGGCCTGGTGAGGGTCCTCTTCCTCCTCCTCCTCCTCCTTCTCCTCTGTGTATAAAATAGTCTTTAAAATATCATCTTCACTGATTGTCATGTTGAATGTCAGTTCCCTTGTTCTTTCTAGTCTTCAATGTGTGTCCCTGCATGAATAAAACAAATGAAGCATTTGACATTCAAGAAACACTTCAGAATGTATTTTAGCATATTGTATTGTATTGAATCTCAGTGGTGCAGAGAAGTCAGAGCCAATCATATAATAGAGTTTGACTGCCATCTAGTGGCTGAATTCATAAATGACCACGCTGCACTAAGAGTCGATCAACAATGCAACAAGGAAGATGCTGCACAATAAGATCATACCCAGGGTCTCCGCGGGGTCTTAAAAAGTATTAACAGTTGATAAATCAATTTAGTGAAAATGAAGGCTATTAAAAAGTATTAAACGGCATTTTCCAAGGTATTACATTTTGTAGCTTGTTTTCAATAAGTATATAAATTGTCCAAAGAGGTTGTATTCTACAGTCTGCCTGAATGTAATCATTGCGTATGTGTGTAATGTGATTCTTTGTAGTTTATTTATGGCATCCCCTTGGATTTGACGTCATCTGAACAGGACATTGCACGCTCACTGACTGCTGCTTGATAGCGCGCGAAGGTCCGTTTACGCCGGTTGTTAAACAACATCGTTATGGGGAAATTCAAGTCTCCGTCCAAATAGTTGGAAGATAAGGAGGAAGGACAATCAATACTGTATATAGTAAATGTGAGGTAAAGTGTGTCGCCAAGGCAACCGGTTAGAACTCCAAGTGGCGATGAGGTCTTAAAATGTATGGAAAGGGTCTTAAAAAAGGTCTTAAAAGGGATTACATTTGACTTCAGGGTTCCTGCATATACCCTGATATAAAGCAAAAAGTGCTATATTTAACTTGAAGAAAAACCTTTAATATGATCTCTACTATTTAACCTGCTCTTTCAATAAGAATAAATTGTTATTTGTCTTGAACGAAAGTTAGTATTTGAATTCATTTGTAGGATGTTTTTTGTCCCCATTACTGCAGGATTTACCCAATTTAACTTTCTACAGTATTTTGAGATCTGTGATCCAGATGGAGAAAGTCAAATCGGTCATTTAAACAACAAATAATAAAGAACAACATATACCAATTGAACAGGAGGACAGAAAAGGAATTTACAAACAAACGTATTTGGTTAATGATCCTAGAGAGCAGCCATTGAATAAACTGCAACAGATATAAACCCTATCTAAGTGTTGCGTCACCTCTAAACATCTCTCTCCCCTCTGTATTCCTGCAGCTCGCTCTGGGGAATGTAATCAGCGCTCTGGGCGACCGAAGCAAGCGCTCCTCTCACGTGCCTTACAGAGACTCCAAGCTCACCCGCCTGCTGCAGGACTCGCTCGGAGGAAACAGGTCGGGGAAATACTCAGTCACCTTTTTTAGAACGTACCATCTTCATTGTGGACCCGCAGAACTCCTGGTGGTTAGATCTGTTGTCTAGAGATTTATTTCAATCATTGAAGGGAAACAGGAATACATTGCAGAATATCAACTGCAGTATAAAAGAACATAACAAGATTATTCTAAAGTTTAAAAGGTTTCTATACTCTCCATATTTTAAGAAATTGATTGACGATAACAATGTTGTTAATATGCAATATTTGACACTAATTGCAAACTATTGAACTAATTTATATACATTGGTGAGGATTTGAGCAATATTTAGACACTTTAGGATAGTTGAAAAACTGCACTAAAAAATGCAGTTTATTCACTTAAACTTCTACAATAGTTTCCACAGTTTAATCAGAATTAAAGCATTAAGTATCCTCTACCAAACTTTGCCATGCCAAGGACCCCCATATAGCATTATCCTCTGGCGGGGACCCCCCTGTTGCAATTTTTATTTATTTTTTAAATGAGTACATTATGATGGAAAATATGACAAATTAATCATACAGCTTAATACATTTACTTAATTAATATATTTGTATTAATAATTAATAATCAGTTATTCTTCTAAACATTTTTTGTATCTATCTTTTGTTTGTCATTCCTTACATTCATTGTGTGTTCTGTTATAAACACAATATTAAACAGTAATATCAACAGTAAACATCTTTTTAAAGCATTTTTAAAGTGATTTCTGTCTTTATAATATTATATAATTTTGAACAGTAATATGAACAATTAATATATATTTTTAGCATTTTTGAAAGCTACTTATGCCTTAATAATATTATATATAATATCCAACAGTAATATTAACAATAAACATATTTATAATCATATATAAACATCAATATTTGCTACATCCGTGCTCTCATCCAGCTGCAGAGCGAAATATTCACTAGCTCTCACTTGCTCCAAAAGCTGAGCAGATACTCAGTTTCACTCAGAAGCGGC
>NW_011369102.1:355082-359261 GCF_000735185.1 Notothenia coriiceps | reverse complement strand
AGGTTGTGTGTGCTTGCGCGTGCTACTGGTTACTCCCGTGCTCTATTCAACACGTGTCTACGCATTCCGAACCTGTCCGTCCATCCGGTAGGTCAATGAAATCGGCCCAGCCGTAGTCTACTAACCAGCACGAAAAACATGTCGCCGAATGCCGAAGTTGACTACTGTAAACATATGTAAAAAACAGTTGCGTGAAGTCTATAGTAACGATAGTCCCTACAATTCCTCGGTAAAGGTACCTTATATGTTTTTCACAAATAGAGCTCGGCCAAAACGAGGTTTGAATGAGAATGGGGTGGAATTTCCAGACTTAAAATTCGTAACTACACTAACACAATGGTTGGACGACAGCACTTCATACTTCAGCAACACTCGACGAGCGTTTTCGCTCATGTCATGTTATTTTCTATTCACATAATTAGCTAGTTTTTAGTACCCCTTCAACCAAAGCACCTGTCAACGACTAAAAATTCTTAATTTAGGTTATAGTTTACATTTTGATTTTAGTCTTCGGATATCATTACGTAGACGATTATGTTTCTATTAATGTTTAATTTTGTTAGATATATGTTACACTCAACCTCACCAATTATTTATTATTTTACATATTAATTGCTATTCTTCAAATTCAATTATGACACGTTTAAATGTGGTTAATATTTTGTACATTACTATAAAAATGTCAACAATTTGTTTGCATGATTTTCAAACCGCGTCATAAGTACCATGACATCGAAAGGTCCAAAACAGTAAATTAATCTTCATTTGTATTTAGTGAACTACACCAGGGAAACTCACTTCCTCGATAGACTATGTAGTACTCTACTGGATAAACGAAAAAACATATATGGAGAAGACACCTTCGTCACAACTGTATTACAACCTGAAAGAAACGAATAATGTACAAAATTCTAAAGACAATTTGGTTCAACCTATAATTATACACCCTTATGTCGTTAAAAGATTACATTAAGTTGCAAGGCAATAAAACCCGTTTTTCGACGATAGGAGGAGAGAGAGAGTGTGTGTCTTCTGATTGTCTCTACAATCCTGTCACAAAGGCAGAACTGTTCGGTGAGAAGCCATGTGAAACTGTTATCATAGTCAGCAGCAGATCTTCACAGTCTAAACCCGAACGTGAATTCGAAAGGGACGCATCGGCGAGTCACGGTTCGGTCCCGAATCCGATTTAGCTACTACCGACACGGTCTCTCTCTTACTCACCTATAAAGTTTGTCGACGGGACTTTTTTTTTTTTTCTCTCCGTTTGAGTAAGTCACGCGAAGTCCTTACACCTCTTCGGCTCACCACAAAAAAAGAGAGCTTTTGGACTAGACCCATGACATTCTCCTAGTTGAGAGTCGGTTCATGATGACATAAATACCCTTGGTGAAAAGTAGGGTCACAATTTTTTCAAACCAAGATATAGTGCTTTTTGAACTTAACACTCCGGGAAAGTTTTACATTCTCTCCTGTATACAGAGGAAAGTCCTGAAGTATAGTCATACGTCAAACAGAGATGAAATTTCTCGTGAGGAAGAGGCAGATTTTTTCCAGCTGTGTATTTTGAAATTCTAGTGCACTCGAGCTGGTTTCTCCAAAATGACCCACCCCACCTTCAAGCATTAATTATTTTAAATTATTTCAGAAAAGTATTTAGGTCTTAAAATGATTTCACTTGTAGTAGTTTCTTATATCTGAGTCAAGTCATCAAACAAGGTAGAAGAATCAGAAACAGTTAATTTGAAGGGAAATCCAATAGATCAAAATGTAACACATGAAAGAGGAGTGAGAGTGAGAGTATCATGACCTTAAGGTCACAGAGAGTGTGATCAGTGACCCGGAGGGGCGGTCAGGAGACTGGTACTAATGGGGAGTGTGTGTGTGTGTGTGTGTGTGTGTGTGTGTGTGTGTGTGTGTGTGTGTGTGTGTGTGTGTGTGTGTGTGTGTGTGTGTGTGTGTGTGTGTGGACAGATAAGACATTATCAGCAGCCTCTCCAAACATGCTCTGACCGGCCTGAGACACGCCATCACTTTCAGACAATTACAGCGCAGCGGCTATCAGGGGGCAAAGGTCGCAGGCAGCGGCGAGGCTGACTAACAACCTGAGAAAGTTAATTAATGAGGGAGAAGAAAGTCACACATTCCAGCAGAAAGTTATTTACTTTATTTTAATGTTTTAACTTTTATATGCGGGAAAAATACTAGAACACAAGTCAAATGGTGACGTTTTCTCTACTCTATCAAACACTTCAAAATGTTAAATTTAGAGCCAGGATTTTATTATTTTAGTTAATTGGTATTTATTATTACTCTTTTTGTGCTCTGTAATGTTAACTATCCTGCTTCTTAAATGTTTTTCCACATGCATTTGACATTATTTATTGATGTTTCTTTGAATTGATAAGATAAACTGAAGGACAGAGTTAGAATCCAGGAACTCCACTGGAAAACACGATTACATTTGTTCCAAGAAAACAGGATCTTTACAAGAACAATATAAACTTTAATCAAAAGGCGGGAGCTTTTGAAGAAACGGAAAGAAAAGGGAATAAAGGAAAAATCTAATTTGAAGCTTAAGCCCTCAGTGTGTGTTTTCTCGCATGTGGCTTTTGAACGCTCATTTGTTTTTCTTCTGTTAAACCGAGGCACCAACACAAAACTGAGATGAAAGATTGTGAGTAATCCGCTCACATCGCAGGCGCGGTATTAAGATAATCTGCTGATATTTGTTTCATTTGTAGCGAGGCAGGAGTGGAAAAAATAACACTAGAGATGAAAAGGATGATAAATCTTATGCATGTGTAGTCGTTAGACTTTGATTTTGTAATGCCTGGGTGGAATTAAAGATTATTATGCCTTTCATAACGTAAAATCCTAAGAATTATACTAAATACCGGCCGTAAAGTGCTTTTTAAAACAGTTCAAAGGTAACAGCCATTGCTTTTCAAACATGTTTGTTAATGTTCTCTTTATTTACACAGATTGTATACTTTAGTAAAAGGAGGAATACTGTAAAGCTCTATTAGGATTACGAGGCATGCATTTAGAATGTTACCTTATAGTATCGGAGTAAACTAGCTGACGTCACTTGGGCAAAAGACGGTGAGCGGCAATAACGATTGGCACACAAGCAAATGCAAGATTATCACAAAACCCATGGTGTAATCTAGGGTAGTAGAGTGTACACATAGATGGTAGAAGAGCAGCAGACTATCATTTCACAGATTGCCTCATTAAAGACTAACTAGAACCTACTAAGACTCCCACAGAGTAGACACTTTTGAACACATTTGACCAATGTTTTTCCAGGACTGACAGAGCAAGCACCGGACAGATTACCTAAATTCAACTTAAAGGTCACCTATCATGCTATTTTTAGGCAAAAGCATAGGTCTCAGATATATAAAATATATATAAAAAACATGTCTATGAAGTGTTTTGCTCAAAATACCAAACAGATCACCCATTCTGGCCGTGACTCATATCCCTCTATTTCACTTCCTGTTTCAAAAGTGCTGATTTGGGGTAAAAAGCTTTTTAAAAAATAAATAAAATTGACAAACAAAAGAAGGAGGGGGCTGAGCTCATGCGGGAGATTCTACCGGCAGATTCTGCCGTGATGAAACGCCATATCATGGATTATCAAGGATTATCTCTGAAACAGTATGGAGCTCAAAGGCTTTCTCTCTTGCCGGTTATACCACAAGGTGAGTTCCTTTTTATTTCCTGCTTCTTCACACACATGCTCTCCAGTACAGGTTAGCTCTGAGTGTTAGCGATGCTAATGTAAACACCGACCATATGACGTCCAAAACAGTCGGGCATTGTTTCTGATAGCAACGTTTCTGATAGGCCCGTGGGTCCACATTTCAGATATTACGTCATATCGGACGCAAATCTGGATCAGCTCCGTTGTAGCCCCGTTTTTAGAGATTTGGGTACGGAGGAAAAGAGAGAGGGTTTTATTTTCTGACGCTGCGTGAGTTCCCTGACACACCGGGGACACATCTTTATGTATAAAAGACATCAAAAAGTGCTTTTTGCACGCCCGACACCCCCAGGCAACCAAACAACACTCTCTCTTAGCGCAGCAAACACTCGGTAAATCGAAAAGTAATACTACGTAAAGTACCACAAGTAGTGTCGACCACTTACACCGCGATTGAAATTTTCCAG
>NW_011369102.1:351032-354804 GCF_000735185.1 Notothenia coriiceps | reverse complement strand
CCAATCATCCCCACGGCTTTTTGAGACAAATATGCAAATCCCGCTGTGTGTTAATAATTGCCACGTTTCACTGCTTCATACTTATATAATGCGGCGGTTCGGGTCGGGTTGCGGATCTTGCTGCCGGCGTCGGGGTCGGGTTGCGGAACTAATTGGTAATATGTGCGGGTAGCGGGGCGGGTTCGGTATTGCACGTCGCGGGTGCGGGGCGGGAGCGGGTCTTGAAAATCAGACCCATGCAGGACTCTGCCGTGGGTCCACATTTCCGATATGACGTCATATCGGATGCAAATCTGGATCAGCTCCGTTTTTCCCCCGTTTTTAGAGATTTGGGTACGGTGGAAAAGAGAGAGGGTTGTATTTTCTGACGCTGCGTGAGTTCCCGACACCGGGGACACATCTTTATGTAGAAAAGACATCAACAAGTGCATTTTGCATGATGGGTCCCCTTTAACTTGTTCTGTTCAACTAACCTGAGCAATTTAGATAACATACATGACCGCCTCACTGCACATTATCCCTTACCTATTTATTAGTTGACTTCTATTTTGTGCTTGCTAATAATCTGAATCTGTAAAGTAACTAAAGCTCTAGAAGCAAAAGTAGCGTTAAATGAAAATATGAGCACAATAACCTCACATTTGTGCAGTACTAGAGTGAATGTACACACACACACTGCTTCAAGAAATATACGCACTGCAGCACAACTTGTCATAAAGTCATAAAATAAAAGTGGCAGACGTGAACTCTTTTTCCTCCTCGTATCTGGTTATATTTCAAAATGCTACGCTGTAATAACCCAACCAGTCTATATGCAGAAAAAACCCATTGACCACCATTTAAAATAAACCACACTGTAACTCTCCCATTACCAGTAACCTCAGCAAACATTCCCCTTCTTCACATGACCACCCCCACCATCAGTGTATTTACATTACCCGGTATGACTGACCCTAATCGACTGAGGCCCACGGTTCCTAAATCACTAAAAAACAGCGATTGCCACTCGACGACATGTTACATTTTCCAGCCGCCTCACCTCATTTTTATTCTACGTGTGATGCCCCGTGTCATGGAGCAGCGGTTTTCCAGCGACGGTAATGGAAAGGGAGGAGGACGGGGGTGCAAGAGAGCAGAAGCCTGCGATGGTTTAAAGCACCATGCATCTTTTCTATCAGAAAGACTCCGCTGGTTATCGAGTCGATGGTTCAGCGGGCCATGAAGGAGCCGATTTGTTCTCCTTCCCTGACACAAGCTTTGGATCCAGCTAGCCACCGCACTGCAGAACACAAATCCATCTTAACAAGTTGTTTAATCTGCAATAAAAAATCCCTTAATGTGCGGCAAGACAGATTTACTTTTTGACACAACTCCACGAGGACATTGGAATCATTCAACTTGATTGAAGCGAATTCTAGGAACATGGGGAGTTGGAATAGAAACAAATAAACCGTGAGACAATATAAATCACTCCACTAGCTTAAGATTTGGTTTTTCAATCAAGTGTTGCCCCGTGGACATTGGACGACTGGGCAATTTCTATTAAAACAAGTCGAGGACACAACATTAAATGGCCTGTTGACATGTTTCTCTGGACAGAACAGACACATGTGAGACTGAAGCAATCCTCGTGTATTTAGGATCAAACCACTTTAACACGGCCTAAATTAACTTCATCACTAAAATAAAACACGGTAGCAACTTTTCATTTTGCCCCATCTAGATTAAACTCCTTAATATACACATGTTAACATATTTCACAGTATACAACATGTATTCTACTCTACAGCACTTAATGTTATTCTCTGTTTTATTCTATTAAGCAACCAGTCATGCCAACATGAATTACACTGTAATCTGTTTTTCAATTTTAGCTGTATTGTAATATTATATTTTAACTGTACTATGTATTATTTTATTGACTTTTGTTTGTTTGTTGATTG
This sequence comes from Notothenia coriiceps, assembly GCF_000735185.1. Taxonomy (NCBI): domain Eukaryota; kingdom Metazoa; phylum Chordata; class Actinopteri; order Perciformes; family Nototheniidae; genus Notothenia; species Notothenia coriiceps. Next base: position 352,861 of record NW_011369102.1, on the reverse strand, counting down.
TTATGTACCTGCCGAAAGGACTGCAGATGGAAATGAGCTATTAGCTAAAATAATAATTCATCTCTTCTCTTTTCTGAGATTTGTATGCGTGGTCCTTGTTGAAATAAATACATAATAATACAAATAATATTTACTTGTATATGTACATTTGTTTATTGCAGTTCTTTCTGTGTGTTACTTTTATGTTAAGCATATCGTATGCATTCATGGATGAGCCTGGGACTGAGATGTTCTTGTGCACCTTACAATAACGTTTTTAAATCCTTGAAAATAAAAATCCATCCATCTGTTTAAAGCCTCCAACATATAGACGTTATCTTTGGACTCCGAGGCAGAGAACGGCTCGTTGAGAAAGTTACGGGTCTGTCAGCAGAGACACTGTCACTCCATCACATTGATTATTTAGACAGACCAGACGATGGTTTACAGGCCAATCAATAGTTAGGGGGAATTGTAATCACCACCAACACACACACACACATGAATGAAAGCGGCCATTCATTCTGTTTCGGGGAGTTTAGGAAGTGTGACAGCTCGCAAACACGTACAAATCTATACATCAATTCATCATACGTCCTAAACAGGTCAGCGTGTGTGTGGGCGTGGGAATAATCAAAGACACATGTGCACCCTGCTCAAAACGTCTAAGCATATGGTTCTTTATTTACTTATAAGACTAACATTTGTATTGGATCAAACTGCATTTCACAATTTATCTTTGAGAATAACAATAACAATGCTGGATGTAATGAGTAATCTTCTACAGTGCCGATGCAACAGCCGTGTTCATTTCCATTCGGAGAAACGCGCTGCAGTTTCAAAAACAAATCAAATATAAAAGACACAAATGTGCGAAAACTCTACACCAACTTGATGAGACATGTGCAGCATATTCAACATACTACAAGAAGCTGAAAAACACAGCTGGGACCGGGATGCTTGTTGGCGTTCGGGGATAATAATGTTGGCCAATGGTCAGAGTTGTTGAAAAGTAACCTTTACTGAACGTTTTATTGCCTAATTTGAGCAATTTGATCGCATGATTCCTTCCGATATTAGAGGGTTAGCTAGGTTAGCTAGCCCAGAACGTCAAACAAGCGCTTCAGTCCCAGCTGTGTGCAGGCACGTGCACACATCGACATCAAAGTGGGATTGAGCCCCTGCCCTTTTTCTTCCTCCAGAGAAAGTGCACTTTTTATGGGGTGCTTTTTTTTCTTTCAATAAATGAATATATATCTACTGCTGTTTGCGCACAGTTTCCCTTTCCAAAAATATATTGATTGAATACAAAATACAAATATCAGGTCGGGATTAGACTGTGAAGTTCCGATTCTCTCTCTACCCTCCCTCCCTCCCTCCCCCCTCCCCTCAGACATAACGATCTTTTTGCCTGTAATGTCCTTAAACAGTCATTTCATAATTTTGATTGTTGGCTGCTCATTTAATAACTATTAATTGTACTAGTTTGTTGTCTGCTCTTGTGCATAGTGAATACTAAAGAAGACCATTGTCTCTGTGTTAGCTGATTATTTTTATAGAATTCTGTTGAGTATTCAAAAATTGCCTGAGTGTGAGGGTATTAAAATTAATTGGTCAGTAAGTCAGAGATGTGCAACTATATTTAACTTTTTGTTTTAAAACATTTTTTTATAAATTATTATGGGAAGTGGACTTTTTCTCACTTGAGCTCCCGCAAAATGTCTGTGCACGTCCCTGCCAAGGCGCATGATGTCAACGGGGGGCTGGTGAACTGTCAACAGGGGGGAGCCTCGCTGAAGGGAAACGGTGGACCTAGTGGCCCATCGGGATTCGTCCCGAACGTCCCGATG
>NW_011369102.1:344741-350987 GCF_000735185.1 Notothenia coriiceps | reverse complement strand
GCGTTGTCGCCATTAATTTCAAATTTTCAGACGGTTTTTTACGATGTTGATGACACGTGTTTGACCCACTTACACTTCATAAACCATTTGCGGTCTACAGTACGTAAAAGGCCAATAATGGGCCAGGGACACACAAAACTTCCAAACAAAGACGTACATTTGCACACGTCTCAGTTTTGGAGTTTCATGGTGGGACATCGCTCATTTTGAGAATTTTGTCTTTTATGGAGGGGTTTGCGGAGCAACCGACTTTGCAGTAAGTACTGCAGTAGCAGTAAAACTAAGACGGCCGCATGCCCCGGTAAATCAAGGCCCATGCATTCGTGCATGGGCCTTGATTTACCCGCGTTAGGCACCTCGGCAATGCAAGGCAGGCGCCTCGGCAATGCAATTCGGGGGCGACTTAACCAGGTTTCAACCTGGTTACTGTGGTGTGTGTGAGTCATCGTCCGTCCGGGACGAACTAAAGACGAGGGACGACGTCCGACTATTTTCTGTCAACCCTCAGCGCGCTTTCAAGAGAGCGTCTGGGTAAGAGTGTCGCAAATAGTTGGATAATTTGGAAAAAGAATGAGTTTAAAGTTCGGTGTGAATAACAGAAATATAAAGCCGACACTGAAACCCACACAAGTCCAACTCAACGACACAAACCGACACATAGCGATTGTTCTTTAGCTCCTCCCCCCCCCCCCCTTCGACGTCGCTCGGCAAATCACCTCTTTCACATTATGACGACTTAATGTGTATGAAATGTCTCTACGCACTACGCTTTCGGTTACACTCAACTTTTAACGTGTCATAGAAAGATAAAATCATATGGAGTTGTTACCTTAATACTAGTCACCCCCTTGTGTGTGTGTGTGTGTGTGAGGGGGGGGTGAGGCAGACCTACATTTTTGCAGCGTTGCGTTCACAATACATTAATTTAACAGGCCAGGCCATCGGGAAACCCCCCGGTCCTCCTGATGGCCACTGTGTGGGAAACCCTGAGTAGACATTGGCATGTACAAGATTTCACAAGGAGAAAATGTATCAAAGATAAAGAAACTCCGCATTGTTACTCAAGACAACTCTACTTTTTCTCTAAATCAAATCACTCAGACCAAAGCTCAACCATACTTGAACCATTCTAAACTTTGAGCTTAGTCTCCGTTTACTACAATCACCCACTGACAACATTGCATTTGAGGAGTTAAGAGGGTATTCAGTTCATTATATGAGTGTAAAAAATGGCCCATAATTCTGACCCATAATACAGCTATCCTCAACAACATAATTATGACAAAAAAGAAGAGAAGTGAAGCTTGAAGGGGAAAATATCAGAAGAGGAGTAACCTACCTGCACATTTAGTCCTTGTGACCAGCGGCGGCCCCGGGGGGCCCGTTCCTCCCTCCCCAGGTCTGGACAGCAGGACTTTGATCTCGTACTCCACGTCTGGGTCCAGATGCCACAGTTTGTAGGTAGGGGAGTCTACCACGTGGGTCTCCGCCCAGTTTCCTGAGGTGGTTCGGTACTCCACCTCCTTCAGGATGATGGGCCCGTCGCCGATGATGCTGTTGGCGTTGGGTTTGATCCAAAGGTAAGTGGCCCCGACAGCGAGGAGCTCAGGTGGAGCGATGGGGGTGGGAGGAGCTGTGATAGAGGAACAGAGGTGGTAAGTTAAGTGTTGATTGAGTCGGTTTGATTTGATAAATTCCCACTTTTTAACGCTTTGTCTGGGGGTTTGGATGGAAGTGGTCCACAGATAATAAATGACATTTTCTGTTTGGTAATACTACATTTAAAAGCTCACCGGGAGTAATCTGAATTCAAATGTTTGCCAAAAAACATTGACAAAAACAATCACAAATTGGCAAAACACAAGATGACATGGTAGAAAATGACCTCTAAAAAGAGTGGCATTATATGGAATACAAAATATGCTGTGCATGTCATATGTTTGTTTTTGGTTCTTATGTTTGACAGTTAACCTAGTGATTTGAAATTGTTTAAGGGGTCCTTGTCTTTTCCCCTTTTAAAAAAATAGATATTATCATTGTTATTAATTATTATTATTTACTTTTTATATGTATTTTCTCTGTGTCATCTCATGATACTGTCATATCCTTTATGTTAATCTCTTGCCTATTGAAAAAAGTGTTTCCGCTGATTCACCAACCAATCAGAAAACAAACACAGTGTCTTGTTTAACTGTAACTCTTCCCCCGTCCGAGCTTAGTGCTGTTATATCAGGATAAATAACTGGACCCATCTTCCTTAAAAACTCAATCAGAGTCCAATCAGTTGTGCCTAAGCATCCAATACACAGATAATAAACAAAGTGAGTAGCCGCCCCTGGGATGTAGAATGTAATTTAAAAGAAATAACAAACACAATTTGAAATGCATCATTTCATTATGTGGAGTTTATGTATCAGGATCTTTGCAGACCTCAATTGATTTACCCATAAAGTCCAATATTTCCAAGCTGATTGTTTTTTTTATTTTTTTTTTACTTCTCACACTCAATAGCAATCGCAGTCCAGCTTATGATGGCTGTATCAATATCCACTTTTACACCAGTTAGAGAGTTTAAAAAAAAATGTTGTTGTGATACTTCCATAGATGCTTGGAATATGTTGTAACTGTTACTGTGAAGGAGTCAGTATGATCCAGAAATCCAAGTATATTCTATCCTCACAGCTACATACTGTCTATTAGTCACTAAATGGTTACAATGTGATGTAAATGTAATATTAGAGTAGACACAGTTCAACTTCCTCACTGAAAACAAGTGGCATTTAAAGCTGCATTTTGCAGAGAGATTCTCAACCTGTAACACTAATCCATCACATTGTTGACATGTTGCTGACAGCTACTTTGCCACCAGACTTTCACATTAAGTGACTTGAAACTAATGACCTCTGTCAAGGCTAAAAGCATTCAAGGTTTTATTACTCCCTCCTGCTTTCAAAACCAAACTCCAGAAAGCGACTTATTTTCGGTCTGCAACATCCAAATGAATAGTGAGAACTACTTGAAATGATAGACACGATGGTACAAATACAGAAAGCTTGGTAGAGCGTACTGAAACAACTCAGACAAACTATAAATGGTGTCTGAGTTCAATCATTTGTCGGGTGTTATATCCACTTAACTCCAAATGTGCATTCATACTGTCTTCTATCAGTGTATTTGTGTGTATGAAAGGGTGCATGTCAAGGTAGCGGTATAATTTAAGTGTGTTTTGTTGACAATTAAGTTATTTGACAAAGATTCACTGAAAAACGCACTACTTGGTTTCCACTGAGTCAAGTCAAGCGTAAAGGTACACCTAGGCGCTATAGGCTCCTTTTTGAAACTCTATCCTTTCTCTACAGCACTGAGAGGCAGACTAACAAATGAATCCAAGACACAGCAAACTCATTCTGAATCCACATCCTTTCAAACCATGGAAGGGACATTATTGGGGTTGTCATGTTAATCTGAGAATCATTCTCAACAGAGTTATTGAGGTACCATGGATAGCTCTTGCATTTGTGGTGATCCTAGTATCAGTATGATATCAATGAATGGTCTTTTGCATCAATGAAGTTTAAATTGTTGTCATAGCCTTGCTGTGAATGATAAGATTTCAGAGAGATCAAGATATGTCTGACTGAGCACCTAGACATGCACGCTACAAAATACAAATTGAACTAGGAAACCATGGATCTATAAAGTACTTAGAAAAAAATCAAAGTTTCTGACCGTATAATCCTAATGTCCCAAGGTCAAATCTGGCTGGGAAACTACGCTGCATATCATCTTCCTCCCCTCATTTATTTTCACCCCGATTTTAAAGTTTATAAAAAAAAGGCAATCATGCACAAATGTCCAATATTTCATGACCATGGTAAGACAGTAAACAGTTATTCATCCTGCTGTGTAATTATCATATTCTTTGTGTTGTCTACTTGCAGTGTTTCACTGTTTCAAATGGACAACCATGAATCTTGAAATGTGAAAGATGATTGACAGCAAACGTATCACTCACAGTCTGCTGCTAAAATGTGCATATCCATGCAGTTCCATGTCAAATGAATGCATGCACGATGGACCATGCCTCGGTGCCCAACGTGTTGCAAATGAACTCCTCCCCTCAATGCAGTAAGCTTTTCAAACAACTGCAAAAGATTGAAGTTTGAAGTTTGGGGTCTATTAGTATGAATCTTTTATTTCTCTCTGTGGCAGGTGCTTTTTCAGTTGACAGCTAAGATATTCTCACTAAGAATAATGGCCCCTTTCCACGGCTGTCTGAGAGCAAAGACCTGATCTCACTCTGTGCAAGTTTATTTACTTTCCTAAAGGCGCTATTAGAATATGTATGGTGGCTGCAGGACCGATGAATCAACTGTCAGTCACCGCACACTCATCCATCTCAACTATATGGAGGCCATAAATGTGTGTGTGTGTGCCTGAGAGGCTGCCTGTGCACTCATGAGTGCTGCAGGGGGAGAGACAATACGAATATACATAAAGAGTGTGCATCGCATGTGTGCAGTTATGTTCCACATCTTTATGAAGTTCTTCTGAAGCAACACTGCATACTGATCTGTATGAATCGAACATACTGTAAACACAACTTCCTACAACAGCGGCCTGTTAACTGTTTTTTACAGCTCGACTCTTCATTAACATCATTCATATTCAACAACTTCTCCTGATGTTACTCCACAGGAAGAGGGGGGGGAAGACCGTTCAATCACTCCTTCCCTCCCTCTGCCAGCTCGTTTACAGCGCAGAGTTACACAGGCCACCCAGCGACACACAGCCTGGCACACACACCATCACATATGGAGGAGCACACACACACACAAACTCAGGCACACACATTTGTTCATTTAAAATAGAGTTATTGTACCTATTGTTTACCAGCGTAAAGTGAGGCCTGTGCTTCACTACTGATACATAAATATTCATGCTTTTCCACATACACACATTTAAAACTGGACACACACATACACAGACATTTCTCAATGTGTAGGGACTTTCTGTGCATTATGCACATTTCAGCAGAATGCTCCTTTTTTCAAATCTGCAGTTCTTATATTCTAAATCCTTATAAACTGTACATATTATATTTTCTTTACAATTATGTTATTGCAACTTTGACATTTATTTTTATGTGGGGCATTTTTTTGTTCCAAAAGTTTAGTGATATATGTTCTCATTATTTGAAACTTAGTTCCTCTTTGCGTAAGCACCGATACACACCAAAGCAATTTCCATATGTTTAACCCCATCTTGGAATAAACCTGATCATGATTTTTAACACACAAATACTGTATTTATTGTTCTACACACACAACCAGAGACAAACACTCATATTCAAATGGGAACAGTTTACCCTAGTGTATTGCTAATCAGTTACAGTTGGCCTTCATACAGTGATGCTAATGAAGTGTGAGAGGGGAGATGTAGGAAGACGGATATTTGAGAGGAGAACCTGGCATTATTCCCATGGCGTCAAATATGGACAATTTATCATGGCCCTCTGCATCTCAAACCAGGGCACCCTTGGTCGTCTTTATGAGAAGCAACGGTGCTTTTAAGTCACAAGAAAAGGCTGATCATTTAGTTGATTATGTCAGTTTTGTAGTACATAAACATAGTAAAAATAACCATTAACTTGCATTGCACAAACTTTAATTAAACCTCAGTTTTACAGCCTAAGAAATAAATGAAAATAAGATGTTTGAAAGAAGAGTTGGCGATCGCAAAAAAGTTATGATTGAACCAGAAGAGAGAAGATGTCTGGTGAAATATTAAAGGGGGATACTGTAGGAGTACAGCACTGCAACTGTGGGCAAATAAAGGCGTTTGTGTGAACGTGTGATCTGCTGATCTGCATGTGTGTGCGATCTGCGTGTGATCTGTGTGTGTGTGTGTGTGTGTGTGTGTGTGTGTGTGTGTGTGTGTGTGTGTGTGTGTGTGTGTGTGTGTGTGTGTGTGTGTGTGTGTGTGTGTGTGTGTGTGTGTGTGTGTGTGTGTGTGTGTGTGTGTGTGTAGTGGTTCCATAAAAGTTTTATCATTGGTATCCTGGGACTTGTTGTAAGAAGAAGTGGCATGCACACTCCAAAGTGACCCGTGTTAGCACACCCTGAGGGTAGACACGTATAAGATCTGCTTTTTTAGGGTACTGTTTTATAATATTCAAAGATCAAGTAAAACACACACACACACACACACACACACACACACACACACACACACACACACACACTC